>NC_072740.1:89395468-89533391 GCF_026930045.1 Uloborus diversus | reverse complement strand
CAAAAACCAACCTTAAATATTAAGTCTGCGCCACCCGCTCAACTACCCCTCCCCCCCCCCCCCCCCCATCGCAAGCCACACTGCTTTTGTCCTTATTCGAATAAAATGCTTAAATTTTTTATCCAGATGGTCGATGCCAGTTCCCTATCGCAGAGTTACAGGGCGTAAGGGGATGCCCCCTAAATAGAAATTTACCCTACTTAGGTCATGGGGATCTGGGATGGGGGCTCCCCCTCCCCCCCCCCCCAAAAAAATATGAAAATTAAAAATTTTCAAAAACCAACCGTAAAAATCTGAAGTCTGCGCCACCCGTTCAACTATCCCCTCCCCCCCCCCCCGTAGGCCACACTGCTTTTGGTCTTAATGGAACAAAAATAGCTTGAACGTTCTTTTATCCAGAGGGCCGATGGCTGTTCCCTATTGCAGAGTCACTTGTAAAAGAAGATGTTCCCCTAAAATAGGATTTCACCCTCTTAGGTATTAGGGGGGGGGTCTGGGGCATCCCCTCCTCCTTCGGAAAAAAAAAACATAACTATCAAAAAACTTAAGTTTTTAACGGAAAAACTTTAAAATTTTGAAGCTTGCGCCATGACCCGCTCCACCCCCCCCCCCCCTTGTCGTAGGACTCACTGCTTTTGATCTTATTGCAATAAATTGCTTGAATTTCTTTTATTCAAAAGGCCGATGCTTGTTCCATATTGCGTTTACTTTCGGGAAGGGGGTGCTTCTCTGAAAGTAAAAGTTAACCCGATTAGGTTAAACGGGGGGTGGGGTGGTCAACCCCCCCCCCCAAAAAAAAAAAAGAAAATCACCATAAAAACTGAATTTTTTAAGAAATAAACCTTAAAATTTTGAAGTCTGCGCTATGATCCGCTCCATCACTCCCCCCCCTCCCCCCGTAGGCCCTACTACCTTTTGGTCTTATTCAAATAATAAGCTTGATTTTTTTTTAATCCAGAAGGTCGATGGCTTTTCCCTATATCAGTCACTTGTAGAAGATGTTACCCCTAAAATAGGATTTCACCCCCTCAGGTATTAGGGGGTCTAGGGCATACCCCCCCCCCGTCCTTAAAAAAAAATTAAAACCATCAAAAAACTAAAATTTTTAAAGGAAAAACTTTAAAATTTTGAAGCTTGTGCCATGACCCGCTGCAACCCCCCCCCCCCCGTAGGACCCACTGCTTTTGATCTTATTGCAATAAATTGCTTGAATTTCTTTTATCCAAAAGGCCGATGCCTGTTCCATATTGCATTTACTTTCGGGAAGGGGGTGCTTCCCTGAAAGTAAAAGTTAACCCCTTAAGTAAAACGAGGGGGGTCAATCCCCCCCCCCGAAAAAAGAAAGAAAATCACCACAAAAACTGAAATCTTTAAAAAATAAACCTTAAAAATTTGAAGTCTGCGCCATGACCCGCTCCATCCTCCTCCCCCCCACCAATAGGCCCTACTACTTTTGGTCTTATTCGAATAAATAGCTTGATTTTTTTTAAATCCAGAAGGCCGATGGTTTTTCCCTACTGCAGAGTTATAGCGGAAGGGGATGTTCCCCTTTAAATAGGAATTCCTACCCACATGTTATGAGGGTGAAAGCACCCCCCACCCCCCCCAAAAAAAATTATAAAAATTAAAATTTCTTAAAAACAAACCTTAAAAATATGAAGTCTGCGCCACTCGCTCAACTCATTAATGTGGTTTGACTGTAACAGGAAATTTCTTAATTGACTGTGATCAACCACTGGCACCACGTTATACTGAATTCCACTTAATGGTGGTCTGAAACAATTTTTACTCGTCTCGGTACAACAGACCACCAATGGTTCTGAATGCTAGTCAATGCATAAAAAATTTTATTGCAAATACAAGCCAAGGAGCAAATTTGTAAAAAGTTGCTAGTACAGAATGTGCTGTAAATAAAATTATACATATAAACGAAAAACAAGCAAGTGTTACAGATTTATTCCAATAGCCCACTGGTAAAGAGTTGAGAGGGGGATGTTACACACACTCCTCCAAGTGAAACGATACCTCTGGGGGTGCTGGACCAGGGATTGCTCATTTTCTGGTCTAAATCAGAAAATCAGAGCTATCTTCAGGGTCACATCCAACTGGTTAAACTACAAATAGTGGCAGGTACGGATTCGATTCTTTACCCTAGAGCGATGAGTGGTAAAGAATCGAATTTTTAAACAATATGCTTAGATACTGTTTAAGGCTTTCACGGCCGGCGTCAATATGAGGAGATAACATTTCCGGGCTCATGATGGCTGCAGCAAAGCAAGCCGAAACGTCTGGAATTTCTACTCCAACTAGACCACGGCCAATAAGCCCGGAAATGTGATCTCCTCATAATATGCTTAGATTTTTAAGCCCTGCAGACCCTTATCTGATACAATATGTAAACTCTGAGTTCTACTGTGTTTTTTGAAAGCCATATCAATTTTTCAGATTTTAGAATATCTCTTACAGTAGAACTTCAATTATCCAAACTCCAACTTTCCGAATCACTTTCAGAATTTCTGAAACAAAAATACAGTAAAACCTGTAAAGTTGATCACCCTTGTAAGTTGACCGCCTTTTTTCAGGAACGTAATTAGCCTTTATCGTATAAATCAACCTCTATAAGTTGACCATCTGTTTAAATTGATCAATAAAGTAGTGCACCGCAATTGGTCAACTTACACAGGTTTCACTGTATAAGATAAATTTTAAAAGATTAGACTACCAATCTAATGTAGGCGCAGCATAAACGTTAATGGGATGATAAAAGTAAGATAAATTTTTAAAAAGATTAGACTACAAACCTAGTGTAGGTGCAGCACAAACATTATTGGGATGAAGAGTCAGTGTCATAGTGCAGAAGCTTCTAATGTACAGCACAAGTAAATATACTCAGCACACACACAAGTTAATGTGTTGACTTTCCTTTCAATTAATCAAAGACTTTTTCTCTAAAAATGTTCTTTTCTCCCCTTTTCAACACAAATATTGACTAATGAAAATCCAATCATCCGAATGGGGTTCAGTTTCAATTGAATCGGAAAATTGCAGTTCCACTGTATTGCCATTTCAATTAATATTTTTATGTTATTCTATTAAATTACCAACATATGTATTCTAAAAAAATATCATTCACATAAAAAATGTTAATTTAAATTCATTAATTGCTACACTCTTCATGGTTAAAGTTAATTTTCCAAACAACATATTTATATACATTTTTTATAGTCAATGTGTCGAGAAAATTTTTGTTCCATGAAAACAAGAAACAAGAAAGGCACAACAATGTGGCATTAAAATGTTGTACAACAACTTCATGTAGACACACATTAAAAATAAAACTCTTTTACAATGCAATCAAGATGTGAACTTAAGGTGAGCAGGATTGTAAACAGCAAGTTTCCCCCTTTTTTTATGCGTGCTTGTACCCCAAAAAAATTTTCCAGTCAAATTTGAACTTAAGTTTTTCCTGGCAATATTTCAATAGAATTTCTTTATATTTTCTTCAGTTAGGCCTGAAAAGTCAATCATCACTTAAGCTTACAGTTTCTATAAAAGTGAAGTTCAACAATAATAACACTAAGTAAGGAAAAAAGATTTTAAATTTATTTTATAGAAACATTTTCCCACTATACCTTCTCTTACGTAATGCTAAAGACTTTGTAACTAATGAAAAAATATTTTTCACCACAGGGGGGGGGGGTCACCTTTTGACCCTCCCCTGAATTCGCCCTTGGCCACTGGCAGTGTGGCGAGATCATGCGTAGGTGGTTGAACCGTTATTTGCTTTGAGAAAACCCTGTAGTCTGTCGTCATGTGAATATGAATGCTTGATAGACATAACTTCAAACTGCACCTTTAAATCTACCTTACAGATACTTCACTTGAAGGTCTGACTAAAAAAGAAATACCTTGGCAATTAGTTATTTCAGAACAATATTATTCTACAAACCATGTTATTATGAATTTCCTCACAAATTCTAAAAACAATTTGTCAGGAGCCCACCAATTTTCCTTGCCTCCAAAGATTTTACAATTTTTGTCAGTCTGTGCTTACACATTTTTGGTTTTGGCTGGACACCAAAAAACCCCAGCTGTTGAAAACACAAAGCCTGTCCTTCCAACTGTCATAACTTATATATGCAAATCTGAATTTAACTTATGCAGTAACCAAAACTATACACTGAAGCTGCCTAAATGCTGATCCTAACATTCTACTCTAGATATCAACCATTAAACCCAATACATTAAAATTGCATCAGTTAAAACAACTTCACATTTCAATTTTGAATTCTAATCGTTTTGTTGTAACAATTGTTTTCTGTCTGTTCAACTTGATTTTTGTATTCCAGAATTTGTAAATAAAGTTAAGCATTATAAGCTACCTTTTATTAAAAGTACTGTAGGATGGGATAACTTTGAAACATTTTTCAAAGTTTAACTGCTCCTATCTTTATTTTCAAAGAAAAAAGCTAAATAATCAAATATATCAATTGAGTATTCCTCTTACAAGATATGGCAAAAGAATAACTCTAGTTATAGTGATATTTTATTTAAAAAAATCTAAATTTGTCCTAATCTTACCCCATTGATTGGGATAACATTGGAACAGTGCTTTATCCCAATTCAAAACAGTAGGAAACATGACTTCGAACCATTGTACCATAGGTGCCTGATCTACACTAGGAACAACAAAGGAAATGAGTTTATATCAATCCTAGAGTATTATATATTAAATAGATAATTAAGAACAATGCATTCTAACTAACAAGTAAAAAATTACGATATTATTTTAAACTGCTATGAAATTTTAAAAAAAAGATAGTGTAACTAATACTATTTAAACACTTTATAAAGTTTAGTTTTTGTCAACCAAAGCCAAAATAAGGCTGTAAACTTACAGCCCTTTAACTTTGAAAATTTCTCAGTCCCATAGTAACCTTGTGAAAAGATGAAAATTTACAATGTACAGGCTGTAAAACATAAACATAGTTATTATACCTTACAACATAACCAGTTATCATGATTGTCAGTTATGAAACCCTATATCCCCAGAAAAGAAACTAATCAGTTTATGCAGAATTTCTGATCAATAGAGACGTACCGAGCAGCACTTTGGCCAAATAGTCGAGTACTCGGCCTTTCGCTACTCAGCCGAGTACCGAGTTCCAATTATATTTTAAGAAGAACCACGGACACACACGTGACAAATTGTGAACTCATTGGAATAGTAGTATAGACCTCCATATAAAAAAAATAGTTTTTAAAACAAAATTCCAGCTGAAATTTAATTATGTATTATTTAAAAGATTTTGTTTGTGTCAATAATTTTACAAATAAGTTATTTTTTAAAGTAAAAATAAACAAATACATAAAAGGTAGGATTATCAAGTTGGAATTAAAACAAATTATATCAATCTATACTTCTAGTCAGACAAATGTAAATAATTTTTTAAAGCAAATGAAACAATGTTAAAAGTACAAATGTGCAGGAGCACTGCAGACACATTCTTCTACATTACAAGGAACATCTTTTTCAGTGCATAAAATGTGAGCAAATGAACGTAAAAAAATCCGACTTTTGTCGGATGTCTTTAAATCCATAAGCTCACATTTTGTGCATTATAAAAAGCATTCCTTGAAATGCCAAAACACATGTCTACAGTGTTCCTGCACATTTGTGATTTTAACATTGTTTTATTTTTTAAGAAAGGGTATTTTTATGCTTCTTATAAATAATTTTGTTAGTGGCAAAAATCCATTTAATAGTATAAAAATTTCATATTTTCTGTACTTGCCTTTTTGCCCCATTTTTAATATATAAGTTTCATTAATTTTGGGGCATTAAAATATAAGATTTACACCATTGAGGCATAACAAACTTCATTATTCTCAGAATTTGAATTTGACTTGTAAATTTGAATTGTAAATGATTGCAGTATATTATTTATATGCTTGCACTTTTTTTATTAAGTGTAACATCTGCGTTGAACATTATTCAATTTTTTACAACTACTCAGTATTGGCCAAGTACCTGATCAAAATTTGCTCGAGTACTGAGTACTCGGCAAATTGTGCGAGCAAGCCGAGTACCCGGTAGTTACCGAATACTTGGTACGTCTCTATTGATAAACATAGCCAAGATTAGTTGTACTACATTAAGTTATTTTTGGAATAATTTATTTTATTTTTTATTTATTTTAAGTTAATAACTATGCTTTTAAGGAAAATAAATTTAGGATTTTTGATGGAAGTGCATTTAAATTTCACATAAGACACAAATTAGATAAACTACTTCAAATTGAATGCAATATACCCCGACAGCCCGGTCATCACATACTGAGACTGTAGTTTCGTTCTTACTAGAACTCCTCAGTCAGGAATAGTGAATAACAGAGTTGGTTTCGGATGTCATCTCAATTCAGTTCCGACTTAGCCCTGGCTTAGGGGTAGTAACTTACTGCTAAATACCCATACTTTGTCTTCAACTCACAAGTGGAACCATACCATGTTGCGAACACTCGCTGGTGAATTCACTTTATCTACCAGATTGTAGGCACTCTCAGCTTCAATTGAGACATCATCTGCCATCTGCTCAGTTATTCACCAATTCTGACTGAGGAGTTCTAAAAAGATCCAAACTGCAGTCTCAGGATGTGATCAGGCTGTTTGGTACATTACATCTTGTTCTGGGGCCTTAGCCTTGGCTTAGAGGCAGTATCTTGCTGCAAAATATTTCAAATTGGCATAAAATAAAAATTAAATTTTTCAGATAAAAAAAATTAACCAGGTATTCAACTGAATATTTTTTTACTTAGTGCATCTCAATTAACATCAATAGAATATTACTGGATATTAGGGTTGGGCAATGAATCGCAAAAAACTGTTGTACATCCTACATCTTTAAATCAGATTAGAATTTTTCTCTAAACCAATTCATCAATATAGCACTGGCTACAAATCCTACCACCAATATTCAGACACCATTCCACAATCGTTACCGTTTCAATATCTTAATTGTTTCAAAATTCTGTAGAAGCAGGGGCACCCAGATGGGAGGTTACTGTGACCTACAAAAATGCCCTTATTCCACAATTTTTTTCAGATGATTCATAAAATTTAACGATTACTTTTTGAACTTACCTTTTAAAAAAATAATGAAGTTTAATGTCTCTTCTCATAAGATGAATTCATACTTATAGCTTATGCAGTACAATTCAGCAAATTAAAAAAATTTCCCAACTAAAAATTTAAGTTCTGTTATCTCTGCGTGGAAGTATCATAAGCGAACAAAGACCTTCACTTTTCCCAAAACTTGCAGGAAATGCAGTTTTTTAAGCTCTTGACAGAAAAAATATTGATGAACAAAGTTTATATATATCTTATAATCATTCAACAACAAAAGAAAAAAAAAACGCTTAAAGTGTAAAATAGCTACTAAGATTGCATATACATATTTTGGTGTTTTGATGAACCCCTTTTTAAATGCTAAAAGACTGCTCACATCTTTTTGCATTAGGAAAATAGATTCAATGTAATACCAGAACACCTGTAATATTTATTGCTATCTTGTCCCTATAAAACAGTTTTTTTTTGGCAACTTCCTGCTAGCGTTAGAATCTGTTTGTAGTATCTGGGATAATTTATATTTTTTCATCTGGAATATATTTTGTAAAATTTAAACAAGCAGTTTACAGTGAAATCTCGTTACAACGAACTTCAAGGGACCGTAAATTTTGCTCACTGTAACGGAATTTTCGCTGCAATTGAATTAGAGCAAAGTAATGGAAATGAAATATACAGAAAATTTCCTTTGTTGAAACCGATATTTAGTTGTATTGGTATTTGTTGTGACAAGATTTCACTGTATCTTTAAAAAAAAAAACTTACATTGTGATGTATTGTGACATTGCCATGTAAGGTTGCGATGCATCACAATGTAGAAATTTCTACATTGCTTAGTCCAACTGAATATAACAAAGTTGTTGTACATCATTGCGGTAATTTTTAAGAAAATAATGTATGCAGAATTATAGAATAAATGAAAACTTACTTACAAATGTCAGGGCCCGCGCTAAAGATTCGCCACTGCGCCAAAAGTGATAAAATTGTAAATTCAACAAAAGAAGCCGATTTGCTAAAATTCTTGGCAAACGGAAAATTTTCGGAAATTTTCATAAAAAATAGAAAAAAGATTTTTCCCTCCGCCCTCAAAATTATAATTAGAAAATCTGCAAGAAAAAAAAAACAAATTGGGATTTCCATGTCGTATGCATTGTTATTAAGTGCTTAGTAAAATGTTAGTGTATACTGCATATTCAAAATATTAGCACTTGCATTGTCTATTTTATAAAATTACTCCTTTGTTTTCCAATTGAAATTTTCTAGAAATTTTTTAAATTCACAATTAAAATTAACTAAAGTTAGGTCTTTGGCTAATGCAATTGAAATTTGACTAATTTGTTGGCTAACAATTTGAAATCCCTAGCAAGGGCCCTGTATATGATGCACGCTAGACAATGTTTTTTTTTTTTTCAACATCTTTCTTGTGCACTTTATAAAGTTATTTTTTAATCTTGTTATGGTGTTTTTTACTTGCACCAAATCAGTGCACCATCAAGCCTGGTACTATTATCTGACAGCACATTGCACCCAGGTAAAAAAAAAAGTGACAGAATACAAAAATGTTCAATTCCTACAAAGCAACAACTAAAAACCTAATGAATATATTGCATTATTAGTACCCACAATTACTAGATAATATTCCTAATGTTTCAGCTCTGAGCCTAATGCTTTTGCTTTAAAAAACCAGAATTTTCACCTTCAAGTTATGGAGTTGTTCTTTGAGCACTATTTCGTGACATCTTGGGATACAATGCTGTAAGATCATGCCTATGTGATTGAGCAACTTTCTGCTTCGACAAAGCCCTGCAGTCTGTCATCATGTTAATATGACCGTTTGATAGTAACAGTAAAACTCCGATATAACTCCACTGTCAAATCCCATCTTTTAGTAACGTTATATCGATTTTGGTAATATATCGAAATATAAAGTGTAAGATTACAAATAATGTTAAGAAATGTGATAAAATTAAAGCACGATTTTACCTCTTTAAGTTAAAAAAAATTAATAGATTTCAGGCTCCAACATTAATTAGTTTATCTAAACTACCTGTTTTCTGGTCCAAAATATTAATATTTTTTAGTTTCAGTTTGACTTTTTTTTTTTGCTCAAAATAGATAGCTCTGTTCTTTTCTAATGCAAGAAGGCTGTTCAACATTTTTCTATCAGTCGCATATTCCTTTAAGAATTTTGTTAGTTTCTAAATGCGACGTTCGTTTTACAGTTTCTGACTTAAAATTCCCTTCTACATTCTCAAGTTCTCCTTCAGATGATCGGAATCGCTAACTTAATAATTTCCTCGAGAGCCATATTTTCAAATGTTGAAACTGATTTTTCGGCATCAATGTATTTATTTACTGTGGAAGATTTTGCAAAACAATCTATATGTTGATGTTATTCTGAATCTCTCATTTCAACATTACTCTGCACTGTTTTTTTCCCCTTCAACTAAATCTACATATCTCCAGCTATTGACAAGTTTCTGGTGTAATTTCATCCCATAAACCCAGTTAGCTAAAAGCGTCGTAAAGGTTGTGTAAAATTTAAGCCCTGGTGTAAAAAATGCAGGCACATGTTAACGAAGCCCCACTTTCCTGTTTAACCACTGATAGTGTTTTTCGGTAGAGAGTAGACCACAAGTTTATTGCAAACGAGCTCTCCACAAAGCGTTTTTGCCTGGAAACATTTTGGTGTGCTCTACTTTGGAATAACCGGGGTGGGAGTGCTTATTACACTATAGATACAGAAGGGAATAAACAGTATTTGTAATTAAATAATTGTCAACTTACTGTAAACATCAGAAAATTTTTTGAAAAAGCATTTTTTTGGAGCATGGTATTGGTCTGCGTCATAACAAGCGACACAATTATGGTGGTATAATAGGATTGGTGCTTTAAAGGGTGGGCCTTACGTCAGGGTTTGACTGTAAATTCAAGACTGCTTCCTCAATCAGGATCCTTCCACAATTTTGGTCAGTGGGGATACAAAAAATATCAATTGCTCCGTTGCCAGAGCAAAGCATGTTTTTCTATTTGCCACAACCTACCAATTTGAATTTAAAACCTATGCAGCAGCTAAGAGGTGTTTCACATCATTATTTATAGTGAAGCATGTTAGTCAAGATTTAATTTACTACACAAGCCTTAAATTTTAGTCTTAAAACTTTTTTGATGAGAAGTAAACAAATCTTCAGAAATTTCAACTTCATTCGTTCAAGGAGAAGCAGCGTTTCAAACCAATAGGATCGTTCGCAAGGCAGAAAATTTTCTTAAAACATCTCTGACTGTACAACGACCCAAACAGTTTGAAACAAAATAAAATTGCATGCAATTTAGCTTTCGAAACAATTGACAGCATGAAATCACGTGGGTAAATATCTCAAAGTCAAAAAATGTTTCACCTTAAATTCAGCACATATGTATATCAGCACACGCGATGTAGATTCATTAAAACGAAAAAAAGTCAAAGATATTTACAGAATTGTGAGCGAAACTATATAATTTTCTCATCGTTCAAAAGAATAGCGAGCGAAACAAAATAATCATACGTGAAATAAATATAAGAACATAAAAAACTTAACGAAGTAACGGTGCAGTTTCACTTCATTGACTTGTAAACAAGCATGGAACAGCGGTTACAGGGTTACAAGCTCCTTTTAGTAAAATCGAGTCGTCAGAAGAAGGCATCTACTACTGTAATCACGAAGAATAAATTTGAAAAATAAACGTAATAATACAAAATGCGTGAAAATGACTTTTATCATTTCATGAACGCCGCCATTAAAATCATAAATATCATGTGACAGATCACGTGACAGTTGGGCACCCTTTTTAAAGGAGCCAAAAGAACCGCAAGGACATCTCCAAGCCTCCGTTTTCACCCGTATGCACCTTGCTTTCACCCCAGGGTGCCAAAGGACCTTTCAACGGCTCCTGTAGTTCTAACAGTGTATGCATCACGGAAAAAGAAAATGTTTGAAGTATTAAAGTTAACATCACTTTAAATATCTCTCTAATCTCTAATTGATGGATAATTAATTAAACTTGACGTCTGTTAAAATATGACACAAGGGTATTGATTATATTTATAAACTAAAGTGCAGTAATGTAGAGGATATTCCACCTTAAAACCGAAAACTGAAATCATTTCCGGCAAAATCAATATTTATAAAATATGGAACTGTTAAAAAAGCATTGAATTTAAAATCTAAAACAAATACATACATTCTTTCTCCAAAGCTCATTTTTAAATTTAATACAAAAATAGTAAATGAAAAGGGGAGAGTGGGAGAATCGAGTTATATTATGGTTAAGTTGTTACTTTTCCGAACTAAAAAGTTAAACTAAATTATTGTCTGCATTATAAAAATATTACGCACAAGTAAATTATATAAAAATGTGCTCGCCGGTTTTTTTTTTTTTTTTTTTTTTTTTTTTTGCATATAACACAAAGCAGCTAAAAAAATTTTATAGCACAACATATTCATTGCAAGAAGGAGAGGGCAAATATGTTACGCCTCATACGCGCTCAATATAATGCAATATTACTCAATCTTATGTTCAACACAGACACAACCTAAACAGCATTCACGGCTCCACATTAGGAAGAAATATGCTAATGTATGCATTAATTAGCATCACGTCTTTTCAGTGTAATAGTTTACGTTTTTGAATAACGTTTCACGTTTACGTTTTTGAATGTTTAAGGGGCATTTCATGGTATTTTTGACATTTATGTAGAGTCCGTAACATGACCTTTTTTTGCCCTAACTTTTTAATTTACCGTTTGATTTGCAAATTATTTTAATTTGATTTGGTGTGTTGGCAGGAAAAGCTCAAAATAAAATAATATGCTAATCAAACAGTAAATTAAAAAGTTATAGCAAAAAAAGGTCACGTTACGAACTCTACATAAATGTCTACATAAATGTCACAATGTACATGAAATGACCCTTAAAGAATAATTTTTCCTGTTAGGCTACGAGACGTATCGCTTGTTTCAAAGAGCAGTACAATTTCACCCCACCATTAGATACAATGAAAAGTTCAATTTTATTTTTTGGTCGGAATTTTTTTTTTTTTTTTTTCCCCCCATTAAGAGCATTTTTGATGGGTAGAGCTCGGCGCCTTTTTGATTCTAACCCCCTTATGCGCTGCACGACTTTGCACACATGGACGGAGCGGCCCTGTTTCAGCATATCACTGATTACATAGGACATGGGAGTGAACCTCATTACTGCACGAAAGGCATAGCTAGGTACGTGCTTGTTAGGTGTTCGGCTCGGCACGAAATAGTTCTTCCTCTCCTCTTTGAGCCAAGATGAGTTTTATTTAAATCTGTTATTTCTGCGGGCGTGTTCCAAACGACTGTTTCCTGCAATCAATCATCCAACTCTCTACCATTCATCGACGAAATTTACCATTGCAAGGAATCATAAGGCTCTATGTCTAACCAACTTTCCATTTTATTTCCCTTCCAGGAACGAAAGCTCTTGCATAATAAGGTAAAAAATTACAAAATACAGAAAATCCTAAAATTTTATCTTTTTGAAATCCTCTATTTTACTTTCCGTTCTCTCTTGCAGTTTTCAAATACTAATCAATTTTACATAGTATATAGTATGAATAGTAGTAGAATTTTACTTTAATGAAATATCTTCGCGTTTTCAATTTCTTTTGACAATGATTCGTACTGAGCGACTCGCTAAGCGGGCTGAATTGGTGGCCAAATTTGGTGATGTACCATTTAGAAACAACTTCGCGATATCTCGTCCCGAATTTGGTGCCAACCTTGATCTCAGCAGATAAAAGTCTCGATTTTAATGACATGCATTGCAATTTGCAATAAATGTCCCCGACACATAAAGGACTAAAGCAATGAGACCAAGCGAAATGGCTTCTTTTAAATGTCCTGAATTTAACGGTACTTGTCTTAAATTCGACTCCAGATAGTGATGTTCCGGATCCGTATCCGTATCCGCGGATATCCGAGGGAAGATAAAGATCTGTATCCGTTACTGCTTTGACAGATCTTAAACGGATCATTTCTATTCTAAACATTTTTAAATACTTGAATAAAAGACTGTTAAATTTCGTTAAAATTAGGTTTTATTTGCTATTTAAATTATAAGGTATCATTTTAGAAGCCAATTTGTGTCCCCCTCCCTCATTGAAATGTCATAATCTGTTTATTTCCAACCTTAGTTTTCTCTTAGCACACATTTGAAATTCATCTGTAAATTGATAAAGCTTCATTGTTCACGGAATTGATTTTTTCTTGCATCATCACACGTTAAAATGAGTTTTCTAAGTAATTAAATTTATTACATTAAGTAATAATAATAATTATAACCGTAATAATAATAATAACAATAACAACAACAACAACAACAACAACAACAACAATAATAATAATAATAATAATAATAATAATAATAATAATAATAATAATAATAATAATAATAATAAAAACATCAACAACAAAATAATTGATAAAGCAATTTCCCTGCTTTAGTGAAAGAAAAAAGAAAACTATCCCGTTTTACAGCTTCTTTCTCTTTTTCTCCTCCTTCTTTTGTATTCCCAACACCCCTAAAAACTCTTGCAAAATTACAAGTGGTCCCATTTTAAACATTAAGAGCAGCTCCTTATTCCCCCCCCTAAGTACAATCTTTCTAGTTGTGCCCAATAGGGAGTGAGTTTACCTGTGCTTTAAATCAATTTTGTACGATTATCACTTTGAAGTGGGGAAAGGTTAATAGATACTAAAAAAACCATTGGTACTTGCTCATTTGTAGGCAGGACGAATTAAGGAGGATAATATTCCTCCCCTAAATACTATCTTTCAAGTTGTGCCCAATAAAGAGTGCGTTTACCTGTCCTTTAAATCAATTTCGTACGGTTATTACTTTGAAGAGGGGAAAGGTTAAAAGGTTCTAAAAAAGCTAATGGTACTTGCTCCATTGTAGGATGGATGAATTTAAGAGGATAATGATCAAGTTGATGTGTGGGTAATGATCAAGTGTTTCCAGTACCTAATGGATTCCTTAGCGTATATAGGAATTACTTTCGCGAAGGGCCCAATCCCAAATCAAATATCACGCGAACTTTTCAAATTTAAGTTTGAAGGTATAAAAATCCCGAAAAATGAGAAGTTTTTTTGGGAAAGGCCCGGGCCCTTTCTGTTTCTCCTTGGAAACGTCCTTGTTCCGTATAAATTAACATTGACCGTTCAGTTGAAGCATTATGCAGGGGCGAACTGGGTCCCACCGAGAGGGCGCCAACCTTGGCCTCCAAATGTCGCAAAAAAAAAAAAAAAAATAAACGATGTTACGCAGGTTTACGAGTTAAAGAAAAGAAAAAAGAAAGCGAAGTGAAGTCGCACAGGTTTGTGAGCGGAAAAAAAAAAAAAAAAAAGAGGAAGTTGCACCAAAAAATTAAAAAATAAAATAATAATAATAAAAGGTGTTCAGGCTTGAGGGCGCAAGGGCGCATCGGCCCGCGGGCCAGTCCGTCCCTGGCATATGACATCATTTAAGTGGCAATTGACTGTAGTAAATAATATTAAAGTTAGTGTTATCAATTAGCTTCCGAGAAATTAATCTTCCGAGCAGGGGCGTGCACAAAAGGGGAGAAGGGACACCTGTTGGCCCGGGCCTGAATCTGAAGGGGGCCCAAGATTTTTAAAATGAGGGGTGACATATCTGTAAGGACGTAGGGATAGACAATATGGAGGGAGCCTGAAAATTAATCATCTGTGACGGGCCCCAAAATTTCTGTGCACGATCCTGCTTCCGAGAAATTCTAACTAATTTTGGACTGCTGATGAAATTGAAGTTAAATTGTTCGTAGTAGAGTCGAGATACTAGGATGAAAAGAATTGCCTGGAAAGCGTTTCATAACTTATTTTGACTCAAGGACCGGCAGAACCTTTTAAAAAACTTCCCGGACTCCCCGGTGAGGTTTTTTTTCTTTTTCTTTCTTTTTTTAATTAATTGTTTCGTAGAGCGTCGAAAGCTTATGGGAAAAAATCGGACTGGTGATGGTCCCCCCCCCCCCCCGTTTATTTTTATTTATTATGTTTTTTTTTTGGGGGGGGGGGCAAAAAAAATAAATGGTTGAATAAACAAATTTTCGACTCGCTGATCGTTAGCATGCCGATGAAGGTTTTTACTCTTTTTTATAAAGTTTATAAATAAACGTATACATATATAAATAAAACTTTAATTGATATTAAAGAACTCTCACCAAAAATTTTAGTGCAAAGATAGGAGCTAATTATTGCAATAAATAATATATAAAAAAGTAAGCTTTTGAGAAAAATCATAGATAATTTTTGAAATTAATCACAAAATTCACGAAAAAAAATGTCATTATTATTATTATTATTATTAGGGGTACTGTTGTGCTTTTTATTATTTTTTGTGGTAAGAATGTTTTTGATCGTAGACGAGCAAAAATATATGAGGACCAGTGAAATTTTTCTGCGGCCAGACTGCCGGTTGAGAATCACCGGTATGAAACATGACGAGGTGTGAGTTGTCAGAGGAGAAAATGTATCTGAGTTTCAGGAAATGCTGTAAAGTTGTGTGAAAGACAAATGATCTAAAAAGTGATTTCAAAATTCTATTTTCAAATTTACAGAACACACAATCCAGGAAAAAAGATACTGGATGACTGCTCTAAAAGAATACGCGTGAACATCTTTGCGAATGATCAAGATATGTAAATGAATTTCTAAAAAGGAAGAATGATTAAAATAAACTATGGACATTTTTTTCTTAGTCATAAAAGTTTCAAAAACTCAAGAGAATTTCAGGAAATAAGATTCGTTGGTTTTTGATTATCATTATTTTATTTTTCAAATACTCATCGCCCCCCTATCACTCCTTAAGAATTTAGCGCTCCCTTCAGGAGCCAAATCGCAATTTGGGAACCACTGATTTAATCAGTAACACTATCAGAAGCGAGATGGGGGAAAAGCTGCTTATTTTTCTCCTATTCTCTGTTGCTTTTCTACTTCAACTTAAAACTGATAAATTCAACTGTCCTTTTAAGAAGAAGGCGATTTTCGCTTCTACACCGAAAATGATACATCAGAAATCGCATATAACGAGCACGAAGGGACGGAATATTTGCTTATTTTATCCGAGTGCTCGTAAGAAACTGGTGGACGAAAAAAAAAAATCCCCTAAATTTAATCATAGTTATTTTGTTTTTTTATTTGTACACGGTACCAAAGAAGTAAGTTCGTCAGTTTATTCACTTTGCAGTCTTACTGTCTCTTTCTTGTGTTATAAAGTGCTGGTGTCGGCTCATGGCTCGAACAACGTTATTTGTTTTTTTCGAAAAGCCTTTGAGTTTCAGTTAACTTTGGATTGCTGAAAGAATTTCTCAAAGACAATCTTTTTTTTTTTTTTTTTCGAGAAAAAAAGGACTTCAACAGAACTTATACAAATTACAAAAAGTTTGCTAATTATGTCCGGAGTTTTCACGTTAAAAGCGAGTTATGCTCCACCAGACCGAACATTGCACCAACCAAACCTCCTCGCTAAACGATGGTTCGTTATGAACGGGTTCGGCTGTTTCAATGTAATAACTTCTAACAAAAACTAACGAGACAGCACTGCACACTTCTTTTCTGAAACATAATCTTTCCCCTCTTAGCGCGGATTTATCGAAAAGCATCAGTTGACTATGTCCTTGTACTAAGTCCCATGTTTTCGAACAGTAGAAAGATAACGTTGCAGAAAATGAGCTGCTATCGTAGAAGTCAGAAAAGCTCGTGGCATTTGTCAGCAACCCCATTACAAAAAAAAAAAAAAAAAAATGCGTGGGGTGCAACAGAGCGTGTTGAGAATGGAGTTGCCAAAAGATTTTTGACACGCCTTATGGGTAAACTTGGGTGGGCACATCAGGCAAAACGGTGATCTGTTTTACGTGGTGGCGTCTTTACGTTTTGCTAGACGCTTCCTATACTATTCTTGTTGGTTAGCTTCCGACGAAATTATAAATTGTGAAGGATGGCTTTTTTTTTTTTTTTTTTGACGTCATGGCCATTTGCGGTCGGTCAGGTGGTGGAAAAGGCGTGATGTAAAGGTGGTGCACATAGTCAGATGTGGATAGCCAGAAACAAAAGAGAACTAATCGCTTCATTTCGGTTTTCTCTTCATTTCCTCATTCCATCCCCCCTCCTTGCACCTTGATCTCAGAATTGCAACAGGGCAATGTCGCTGGCATTGGCGGCTAAAAAATTGCGGGAGATTTTACTTTGCGTCATTTTGAAGTAAAAGCAGAGTTTATGTCACTGTCAGTAGTTTTCAAGTTGTTAATTCGCCATTAAACGCATATCAACGTATTAATTCAGGGCTGCCTACCTAGGCGGGGGGGGGGGGGGGGTCGTGGCGCCAATTGCGCAATTGAAATTTTTAGGGGGGGGTGTCTTCGCAGCATTTAGGGGGAGGGTTCGCCTTTGCTCTTAGAGGGGGCTGGGCACCACTGATTAATTGCTGAAGAATGGTTTCCTCTGTCCAGGGGCACCCCGAGCTTTAATTTTTGGGAGGGGAGATATATCCGACTCACCGAATGAAACTAAGAATTTTTCCGAATGATAAAATATAGGGGTGGGTGGCCCAAAGCGGGGAGTTTTTCGAAGAACGCTCGCAAGTTGTAGTTTTTGGGTTTTTATCGCAACAATTTCAGTTTTATTCAAGGGCGCCCATATGGAAGGGGGGGGGGGGGGACAAGTGGGGGCTCAAGTCCCCTCTCTCCTTTGAAATTTGCTTTTAGTCCTTTTTTCTTTGCAAAAATGTAAAAACATCTCTTCTCCAGCAATTAATGAATAAGTTATTAAAAATGTAAAATTTTAATAACTCTAATCTGTACTGAAATCGACTTCTATGAGGAAAATACCCCGCTAAACCACAGGGAAAATATCTGAGCCCCCCCCTTAAAATTTTGCATATGTTCGCCCTTGGTTTTATTTCCTTGCAGGGTACTTGAACTTCAAAATAAAAAGTGATTTTGGTATTATTTCAAATCCCATGTTTACTTATTTTCAAACTTTACAAACATTTGAAAAACCCGCGTTGGCCTACCAGGGAGCCCAAAGTGGGTAAGCTTAACTAATTGTGATTTGGTTTATATGAGTTATAAACGATTGAAATAATTGACTAGCTACCTGCCATTATAAAAAAAATAATAAAAAAATTGTACCTATCCAATTTAAAGTCACCACAATTGTTTATAAAACATAAAGAAATAACTGATTAAATTAATAGACAAATTAACTGCCATCCTAAAAAATAACATTTTAAAGTTTATACTTATTCTATTGAAGTAGAAAATCTAAGTCAGCTCTCGAGTCAAGAAATTATAAATAAATATATGATTAAATCCTATGCCCGCTTTGCCCGAAGTCACGTTTTAATTTCAATAATTATAACCTTAAATTAAAAAAAGAAACAAACGGAATGATTATCGTAGTTTGTAGGTGGATGGTGTCTGAATAACGTAATATTATTGACACTCAAAAAATAAGCTAATCACAAATTACAAAACTTCTTTTGTTTATTTTTTTAGAAATGTATCATTTTTTTATTTTAAGCCTGTTTGCGCCATGTCGCTTCACTGCTGCTTCGCAGGGACTGATGAAATCTCGAGCACTCGGGGGTGTTCATGTAAATACGACATACGTATGCATCGACTCTTACAGACCATGGGGGGGGGGGGGAGGGCATACAAAGGCCTACCCACTTTTGCGACCTACCCGTTTGAGCCACCCTCCCCTACGTACGTACACACATACCCCCCAATCTCGTGAAAGAGACATAAAAAAAGGGAGTGAGGAGCAAACATTAGGCGAGAGCGGTGCTAGGGGGGTCAACCCCCATAACCCTTGGTACGTAGTTTTAATACGTGTAAGGACTGTTAGGACCCCCTCCCCCCCCCCCCCCCCCCCCCCCCGAATGTAAATTCTTTCACGCGCTAGTGATAATGCATCAAAAAATGATGTTGCACATTGCAATCCATATTTGTCAAACCGGAAGACAACATTTTCCAAATGGGGAATTTTTTCGGGAGGTTACAGTGCCCTCCAGTGACCTCTCATGGAGGTGCCCCCACCTGTGTCATTTAAAGAGCAGGGTTAATATCGTTGCCACATATTGCCATAGAAATAGCGCAAAACATATTGCTTGATACTGTTTGACATTTTAAACCGCAACCTTCCTCAAATTTGCGCATGTGTCAGGTCGCTTCTGATTTTATCAAAATAGGGGAGATATTGATAAGAAAGATAACGAATGTGAGGGGGATTTTTTTTTTTTTTTTTTTTTTTGTTTTCCGTTGGATTCGTTTATTAGAAATGTTGATTCGAGTTGAGGCTTTTTTTTTTTTTTAGCAGAAATGCTTCCATGGTGCATTCTCTTCAACAAACTGTCACCCCTTTTTAAAATAGAACCGTTCAACGGTGCTAATCGCGGCTTTCGAGATCAGACAGTACATTATTTAAAGTGTAACGTAATTAATGTAAAAAATCTTGAAGTCAGCTTTACAAGTATAAAAAGAAAATCTGATTTAAACAAAAAGAAATCAACTTTCTTTTTCTTTTTTCTTTTTTTTTTTTTTGCAAAATCATTAAAAAAAATCACGAACCTTTATTTATATAGTGGACTCTCTCTATTCTGAACACTCGTGGGACCGAGCAAAAGTGTTCAGATTGTAGGGGTGTTCATTATACAGGGAGACTGGATAATGCATGTACGTATATGTATTCTATTGCCTAGTGGACTATGCTCAGTACTTTACCTAGTAACTGAGGTGAGGTGTTGAATTTTGGATTGATGGCTAGTGAAATGTCTAATTCAACTCGGTAGGACTTAAACTCTTGCATTTATTTAGTTCTTTTTTAGTTTAAAAAGTTTAACGTAACATTCGACAATAAAATATTACAATACAGCTATCGAAACAATACTTGAAAAAAAAAAGTTTTTTTTTTTTAAATATGTTTTTGAATTGTGTATCCTCATGCAAGGTATGTGCTATCATCCAAGCGAAAATGTTTTCGGGTGATTCTCAGTCGCCTTTTGCTTAAAGGTAATCATACGTAAAAGGTCTTGAAAACAACTTGATACAATGGTTGGATTCTTGAAATATAGTTCAGTGGTAGAAACTTCAGGCTCCTATTGCTCAGCTGAATGATTTCATGTGATGCAGTAGTATCTAGGATACTTATACCAGGATTTTTCTTTCTTCTCCATCCATTTTCTTTTTAATGCCATTCAATCTGTGATAAAATCGTGAATGTATTTTAGGCTTTCCAATTATATTCATAGAAATTCCCGAGTACCAATTGTGAGCATGTTAAGTACATAGTAAGGTGATAATTGAGGGGGACTGAAAACAGGGGCGTAGCTAAGGGGGGGTTTGGGGACAACCCCTCCCCCCCCCCCCGAAACGTTAGTCTCAAAAAGAAAAAAGGGAAAAAGAGGGAAGAGAAAGGAAAAAAAAGAAGAAAAAGAAAAAAAAATCAAAACGACTTTTTTCTGAGTAACAAAGGTCAAAAATTCACTTCGCTCCCCCCTCCCCCCAATGCCATTGAAAATCTGCTCAATGTGTGACCCTCAAGCAGAAAGACGCCTCCCTCTGCTGCGACAATTTTTTGATAATTGAGTGAAATTTGACACTTCGCTTTGGAAATGAGATTGATTTGTTAAATCCACGTATATGCAGCCTTTCTTTGTCACAGATTCTGCAAATTGTTAAATATGTTTAAGTTTATGAGCCGCGCAGTGGGAATATTGCATACAGTCGAATCTGTATATTTCGAATTTCACATTAAAGAAAAAAATCGAGATAAACAGGTTTTGAAATACGGGAGCTTTAAGAAACTTTTTAGAAATTTCAAATATGATAGTGAAAATTTGAAATCAATACTAAAGACAATATGGGCTCTTGATTAAAATTCCTCTTTATTGATTTTGTTAGGTATTTATTCTATTATTACATTATTAAGTGCTTTATTGCGAGTTTAAGGAATCATTTTGACAGTAAAAGAAACTTAAAGCATATCTTTTTCAAGAAAAAGTCTTTTATTGCTTTTTGGTCCCAGATTTTTTTTTTTTTTTTTTTTGGATTCATTATTTATCATCTTGAGGTTATCAATTGCAGCAAATTTAACTTGGCCAGTATTCTACGGTTTTACTTTTTTCATCACTTGAAAAAAACTTATACTTTCTTTTCACTCCTACCATTTCGGTTTTCTAAGGAATCACAATTTTAAGAAAGAGAGCAACCAAAGAACAGTACTAATCCAGATAACAGAGCGAAATGGCTTTTAACTTGAATGACCTTTAACCATGAACTTAAAATGTTCATCTTAGCATGTCAAACCTGTGAATTTCACCGATTTACTCTTCTTCCAAGAAAGTGCGCGAAACGACTGTTCTTTGGTTAATCTTCATGGAAAGCCTATTCGTGGAACGCATTTCTCCCTTTTTTCCATTGCCTCCTCAGCTCTTGAAGACAATTCCTGTTTCTGAGTTGAAGAAAATGTTTTTGTTGGCTGCTTTAAAGATCATTGAGTTTGGAATCCGAAAATGATAGCATAACCGGAATTCGAGACGATAGAGGTTTTTGTTGGTCTGGTCTCGTGTGTGCCATAGGTCATAGTCAAAACGACCTTTGCTAACCAGAGAGTATCCATTTCAATCACATTGATTTTTCAGCCAGTATTTACTGCGTATTCTTTTGGAAACGTGCAGTCTGTTTAAAATAGTACATTCTAAGTGAAAATTGTAGCATAATGAAGCGAGCAAGCCGATAACAAGTTTTTTTCAACCCAAAGAAAAAAATTAAAATAACGAAAAGGATTGCTCTAAAAAGAGAAAGTTAACATCGTCTGAAGAAAACGAAGTAACAGTCTTCAAAGCAGCATTAGTCCAATCGGGCCTTTCTGAAGGTAATTTTATTTTAATTCAAAAGAAAAACTGCATAGCATTACATGAATAAAATGTTTAAAAACGAGATGAATCTAGATTATATCTATTAGCTTGGTTCGGATTAAAAAGTAGAAAATAAAAAAAGACTTCTGTTTATAGTACCCAAAAATTGCTGTTGCTCTCTCAAATAGATATTTATGTAAATTCTAAAACAGCTAATAGAATTAAAAATAAAGATTTGAAAGGAGAACAGATGGTATGCATTTGAGCAAATAACTTTCTACCCCTATACTTCTTCCCTAACTTTTTTTATTCAAATCTTATCAACTGCTTTAGAATTAGCATAAATGTAAATACATAAAAAGCAACATATAAATATAACGATATGAAAAGCAATTTCATTTTTTGCGGATTATAATTCAAGAAGTCTTTTTTATTTTATTTTATTTCATACTTTTAGTTTAAACCAAGTTAGTAAAAATAGTCTTTATAGTCTATCCACCGATGAGATTGAAAGTCAAACATCCAGTTTACAGGCGGAAATGGAAGTATCTATTAGCTTTCAGGGATGCCACCTTTTGTAGATGTGTGTTAGCCTCTAAATTAAGCAGTCACACTGAAATGAACGGAACATGCTCATCAGATATTTGATTTCCCCCTGATTTGGATAGACTGGTTTTGACAAGACGTTGTTAGAAAATTTCACTTTAAATTAAATGGAGGGAAAAGAAAAAAAAGTTGAATTTTCCATAACATTAAAAAAATAAAAAGTTCTTTGCTTTTGTTTTGTTTAACACAAGTATCAGAATTGGGGCACCCCATTCCAAAGTATGTAAGATTCACCTCCCTCTTTTTTTCTTTTTTTTAATATTAAAAAAATTTACACACACACGCACACACACACACACACATATATATATATATATATATATATATATATATATATATATATATATATATATATATATATATTGCTAACTTCAGCAAAAAAATCTTCCGCCTACAACTGCCCTTTTTTAAATGATTTTTTTTTTTAAAAAGTGCATAATCCGATCGTTTTGTGACAAGTCATGATTTTAAATTGAATTTACCTACAAAGACTTAATAAATTTGTAACATAATATCATAAGTACTACTGAAGGAAAAAATCAACATATTTAAGCACACAAACAGCAATAAAATTTCAGACACGAGTTTCAGGGTTACGAGAAACCGCTTTATCAATTTATGTAAAGATGTAAGCGATGGAATGAGAATCATTCAAGTAATTTCGAAAAATGCTTACCTTTATGCATCGCTTGAGGTATTAATTGCACCCCGAAAACATGCGTTTGCGTTTAATTATGTTAATTTTCTCATGTATGTTAATCAGGGAAAAAAGTTATCAAAAAATTAATGATTTCGCTAAGAAAATTTGCTCTTCCTTAAAATTGAGAAAGATTTTAGATAAAATAAAGAAATATATGAAATTTTCGAGAATCGTCGTAGCAAATTATGTGGCGATGGGGGGGGGGGAGTAGGGGGGTTTCCGCTTATACGTTGTATATTTGTAATTTCCTCTTAGAGCGCATTTCCTATCGCCAGCGAGCTATTCATATTTGAGACGTTTTACTTATCCATTGTGAAATGGAAATCATTAAATTTTACCTCAAAGTTTCTATTTGTGCATTTTTAGTGGGATACATCCCGCTATGTAAGACTGCAAAACACATAAAGATTGACTGTAGGTACGGGTACTAACTGTTGGTAATGGAGAGTTCAAGCTTGCGCATATTGCACTGAGGTCGGTAAAGGCATTGGTCCCCCTGGTCAAGGACGACCCTGCCCCCTCGAAATCGGATATCAACATCCGGTCAGAGAGAGATAGGGGAAATAATGTGAAAGAGAGGAACGCAACACTTACTGGAATACTTTTATCCGAGAATTACGCGCTTTCCTCTTCGAACTCCTAAGTATGGAAAAAGAGTTTATTAGACTGCAATTGTACGAATTGATTAAGGAATGTCTCTACAAATCTTTCGATAAAAAGCTACAGTTTATGGAAAATAGAGTAGCTGACTTAACTATGTGTCCAGATACTGAGAGAAATTATGTTAGTCGTGTTTCTTGAAGCATTTTGAAATCTGATTTTAAGAAAAAATGGTTTTCGGCGGGTTACAAAGAAAAGAGGTTCTTGCAAAAGAATGGTGCTTGGTTGGCAACAATCGTTAAGGTGCCTATCTTCTCTTCACCTAACCCAGGTCGCCCCCGAAAAGATTTCAAAGAATTAAGTGAGAGAAGTAAACGTAGAAAGACCGAAGAGCTTCGACAACAATCAAACGTTGAGGAACTGACATTTGCTACATCTATGAGCTACAGAACTGCTGGGAGGACGGATGCTGCTGAAATGATCAAAAAAATTACAGAAACGCCTACCAAAGCTACAAAGTTTAAGAAGGCTCTTTTGACGTCCGAAAAAAGGAAAATAAGAAAACATAACCCCGAAGAAGCACTAGCAATTTTTCATTAATGCTGAGCTGACGAGGAAGCAATATGAAGTAATATATAGTGCTAACAAAAAATACATATCCGTGCTACTCGTTGCTTAAAAAAGTAAAAACACAATGCTATCCAGAAGAAGAATCAATTATAATCTCGGAAACAGCGGCTGAAGTTAAGCTTCAAAGCTTATTAGATCATACTGCTTCACGTCTCTGCAAATATTTGGAAGACGTATTAAAAGCCATAGATGTAACAGAACGGTATTCGATTGAATTGATATCAAAATGGGGTTGTGATGGCTCTCAGCAATCACAATTTAAGCAAAAATTTCAAAACTTGAGCTACAGCGATGCCAATATTTTCCAGAGCTCCTGTGTGCCTTTAAAACTACTTTCAAGAGTAGGAGAAAACAAGAAAATCATCTAGCAAAACCCAACCCCCTCCTCAACAAGATTCTGTAGACCTATTCGCATCCGCTTCGTGCACGAAACTTCTGATATTACAAACGAAGAAATTCAGTACGTTGAGGATCAGATTGGCACGTTAAACGAAACGAAAGTAACAACTGATGGTGGGATCCAAATAAATATTAGACACTCTATGCTGCTGACGATGGTTGATGGGAAGGTATGCATTGCTGCAACAGGAACAACTTCTACAGTGAGATGTTACATTTGTAGACTCACATCGAAAGACATTAATAAGTTAGATAATAGCTTTCCAGAAAATTCTGAGGCTTTAAAATTTGGTTGGTCAGTTTTACATACGCGTATACGGTTCTTCGAGTCGATCCTACATTTATCGTACAAAATTCCAATTCAAAAATGGCAAGCTAGAAGTGAAGAAGAGAAAAAAATTGTCAAAGAGACCAAGCAGAAAATCCAAACAAAAGTTCAAAGACGAACTGGGACTACTCGTTGACATCCCAAAACAAGGCTTTGGAACATCTAATGATGGGAACACGGCTAGGCGTTTTTTTACGAATCCAAAAGTAGCTTCACGAATCACGGGAGTGAACTTAGAACTCGTAGAAAGATTCAAAGTGATCTTGGAAGCAATTTCAAGTGGGCACTATACTGACGAACAGCGGTTTCAAACATATGCGGATAAAACAGCAAGATTGTATGTAAAGCTCTACAATTGGTACCCCATGACTCCAACAATGTATAAAATTTTAATTCATGGAGCCACTGTAATTAAAGAAGCAATTTTACCCATTGGCCAGTTGTTAGAAGAAGCTGCCGAAGCCAGAAACAAGCATTTTAGACTATACCGTACAAAGTATTCCAGAAAATTCAACAGAGAAGTTTGTAACAGAGACGTTCTGAATCGACTTCTTTTAAGCAGTGATCCTTTCATTAATTCCTGCAGTCAAAAACAAAGGAAAAAGAGCAAGCCATTCAGCAGCGAGAAGTTGAAACTTCTTCTTCCAGAGAAGCCTAATGGTAGACCTTCTACAGAAAACCAAGAAGACAGTGACAAAGATACGAGCTCTGAAGAATCGGACTAAAAAATTTTACCTGCTGACGTCATTGAAAAAGGTGAGACAATTTGGATTAATATTCGATGCAAATTTTTAGTGTGTGTACATATGTATATTCATATGTATATATAGAAAAATTAGAGTCACTACATAGGACCGAGGGGGGGGGGGCTTCAAAGGGGCCGTCCGTCTCGGTTGATACCGTTCTTTCTGATGGGAAACACCTAAAATTGGTTTGAATGTTTATGAAAAATATAAATACTTCAATGCTGAAAAGGTCCCTTAATTTATCTTAATCATATGTAATATTTTAAATTTCAAATGAAAATAGAGCACAATATTGCGGGAAGCAGGGGCGGATCTAGAGGGGGGCCATGGGGGCCATGGCCCCTCCCAAAGCCTTGTGGTTGTAGGAATTTTTTTAAGAAAAAAAAATAAAAAAAATATGAGAAGATATTCAAATTTAACACATGTGTTTTACTGAAAAAGAAATATAGGCATTAATTGGGAGATAAATTATGTTCCTATCCTCAAAACAAGACTTTTATTTCCAAAATTTTTCTCCATCTTTTACATCATTTCTTGATTTCAACTACAGACACTTGGACGATCTCTAAATGCTGCTGTTCTCAGAGTATATTGTTCACAAGAGAGTCTAAATTTTCGTTTTTATGGCTTTAATTTCGAAACTAGGGGGAGAACCCCACTTTCCCATGCGTTTTCACAAATGCCTTGATATGTAGCAAAAAATTGCATTTTAAGTCTTTTATTTGGAAAACATGTCAACGGAAACTAGCTTATCCAGCCTTATCACTTAACTTGCTTAAAAGCAACCTAAATAATTTTTTGGGACTTCAATTACAAACGATTTTTGATAGGACTCCCTCCCTCCCTGTTTATATCGTGATGATAGCTTTAAAATGAGGTTTTTGGAGGAGCTAACGTATCTTCCATCGCTTTCTAAAACATCTGTAAATATAGTTAAAAATCGGGTTTTTAGAGCCTCAAAGGCAAAATATTTCCAGAAAGGAAGGATTCTAAGCACCTTCACATTTCCTTTAATGTGAGCAAACATTACTTAAAAGTGCACTTTTAGGCTGGACAGCTGAAGAGCTAGAGAAGAGCACCACTCCTCTTTTAACTTCTCAATGTATAATGACAGAATATTTTGGTTTCTAAGTTTTATTTTCAAAAAGTATTTTGGGGGCAGCGCCCGAAACCTGACCTTTCTCCGTATACATCATCAAAAATAGACAAAATGCGTTTTTAGTTTCCTAATTTTCAAAAATTTAATTTTTGAAACATTTTCGAGGGAGATTCCTAAATCCAGCCCTTCACCTAATGTCTCGATACCCCGAAAATTGAGATTTAAAACTTCATTTTAATAAAATTTCTGGGGAGTTCAAAGTTTGTTCAAAAATTTCGGATGGCCCCTCCCAAAACAATCGGTTGGATCCGAAACTGGCGGGAAGAGAATGGTTAACATAGGAGTCATGGGCAAATTTTACTCAAAATTCATGTCTTTTCAGATAAACTTAAGTTAGCTATATAAATAAGAATGAATTTTTTTTTTAAATGGTATAAACTTCATTCTTAGTATCAAGTTTATAAGTTTATAAAATCCACAATTTATGTATATATATATTTTTTGTGCGTGTGTGTGTGTGTGTGTGTGTGTGTGTGTGTTTTTTTTTTTTTTTTGAGGGGGGGAGGTACCAAATTACCACTCGTGCTAGGCATGCGCCACTGATATTATATTAATATATATATATACAGAAATATATATATATATATAGTATATGTGTGCGTGTGTGTGAAAGCAAAAGAAGCCTTTGAATATTCCTTTTGTAATCATTTTACATTTATAACTTGTGCGTTCATTTATTTACTTTTTTCTATGAAAAAGAGGTTCCTTGTAACCCCGAAACACTTGTCTTCAATTCTCATAGCTTTTTATGCATGGTTTGATTTAGTGAATGATTGAAATTGAACGACTAAGTATTTTATTGATTTTCTTTCTTTCCTTTTTTTTATTTAGAATCCAATTTGTACTATGCACATAATACAAGGGTTTTTGAAATGTTTTTTTTTTTTTTTTGGAACCGTGCACTTTATTGCATTTTTTCGCAGGAAAAGATGTGAAAAAATACATTGCATCTCACGCTTTCTTCTACTTGTCCAGGCATTTTGGCAAGCAGCCAACTGCTGCATTCACTTCGGAACAAGTGGGAAAATAATTGAAAATTTTCATTTCAACTCTTTAAAAAAAATCATTATAAATCAATAAAACAAGATAACTTCACCGTTTTTGCTTTAAATGAAGGTCAAGTGTTTACATTATTTCCTTGAAAAGTTTCACAGCCGTAACATCATTTGGATCTCGGATGCAGGAATTTTAGTTTACCTTGATTGAATAATTGAAAAAAGTCGAAAAAGTGACCTCTCTTTGTAAATTCCTAAAAATTCGGTAAATTACGTTAGAATTTCAAACAAATAAGATTTTTGAAGAAAATTATTTTTTCTATCTAGTGATGCTTTGTTTTTTTTTTTTTTTTTTGTTTTTTTTTTTTTTTTTTTTTTTCTAGTTTAACTAGGACCGTTTTTTAGTCGTAAACACGCAAAAGTCTAAAACGTGGATAAAACATTAAATTTTTTTTTTGATAAAAATTTAAAAAACCGAGCTTCAAGTTCTAACATCTGACCTTTCTGACAACTTGTATACCAAGTTTAGTGTCTGTAAGGGGGATAGCTTCGCTGTACAGCGCACAAACACACTGAAGGGTATAGCTATCAAAAGAGTGAAAATTTCAAACTAGTTTTGGCCAGGATTTTCAGTCAAATACTCCACTGTGCGTCGCCTCAATTTTCTTTTTTGAGTACACTGTTAAAAATTTTCCCGCAAATTTACGGTAATTGTTACTGGCATCCATGTTGCCAGTAACTATTACAGTAAAAATCAAATGTTAGTGTAAAATTTTACGGTTTCCTCTGTAGGCCACAGCAACCAATTGGAGCTGGGACCGCTTATTTTTTCGGTATAAATTACCGTAAAAATCAGCAATGCGTTAAGTCCGCCATTTTACAGTAACAATTACCAGAAAATCTTCCTGAATTTTTAACAGTGTAGGAGCTAAAGGAACATGTCTTCTTATAGTCTTATAAACAGCATTCACAAATACACTTTATTTTACTATTCGGTAAAACGCGAACCAAAGCTTTTCGCCATCTTGGACCTTTTGTCTGAAGTCATTGAAGTTCTGAGTTTGTGCACGTCTGATTCTGATGAAATCATGTTTAACCGTAATCCGTGAGCATGAGTGCAGTCTGTATAAACCGTTTTTGACAAATTTACATGTCTTGCCCATAGGAAGGATGGCAGAGCGCAAACCACAAACCTTCATCAGTTGATTGATTTAAATCAATTAGTAATTGTAAGGTTTCCAAGTGCAGGCAGTTCCAAGCATAATGTTTCATGTCCGAGTACTGTGGTGCACTAACCTGGAACCTGGAAATGAATAAGTGATTATAGTTTGATCGAAGCATAACTTGTAAAAGTTATGCCCGTGTTTTTGAAAATGAATAAATAATATGCAATATGTTGTGCATTTACGTTATCGCCACTTGAATCTGTAGTGACTGATTTTGTTCGGACGAAGGGCGTTGTTATAACGAACGTCGACTACATTAATATTTTTTAAGAAAAAAAAAAACACTATTTCCCTTTATCCATGATGTAATTTCCCTGTATCCATAATTTTGAAGTGCATGTTATTTACAGCTTATCCGTTGTTTTCGTTTGTTTAAATTATTATTCTTTTCGATTTCTAAATATCTCTTATAACAGTGGTCAGACAATTAAAATTCGTGTATTGATAATAACTTTAAAAAAATAATAATAACTGATACTATAACCCGCGACCATTTTATTTCAGCATCAAAGACTATCCATTTTATCTTCTATATATGAGCTCAAATTAGCCTACTTTTGTGCTTATTCATATCAATTCTGATATATTATTAAGAAATACTTGCAATATATTTCACTAAAAAGAATTAACACTTAAATTTGTTAAGTAAAACGCACTTGAAATACAGTAACATTCCGAAATGTATTATTATCACGAACGAAATGATAAAATCTACGTTCAATTTGTCAATTTAAGTATGACCAAATATGGAAATGAGTTGTCTTGCAAGATGCCGACGATGAAGTCACGCAGTGTTTTCAATTTCTTGCGAAGTCTGTGAATTTGGCGATTTTTCTTAAGATTTCGGCAGACATTAAGGCCTTTTATCCAGGGGCGTGCACATAAATTTTGGAGCTCGTCACAAGTGACTTTTCCGGTCTCCCTCCATGTTGTTTACCCCTATATTTCACTCCCAGTTTTAAAAATATTGGGGCCAGGGCCAACAGGTTTCCCTTCTTCTCACCATCCACGCCCCTGCCTATATCTCGAAAACGAGGGGATGAGGGTACATAATTTAAGGGTTAAAAAAATGTCTCAATATACTCTTTCGAATGCTACCATTTTTGACTTTTTTCATTATTACATAAATCGTGTGGTTCCCTGGTAAGAAAAGGTCACGTGATTACCGGTTAACGAGTGGGGAGTTCAGAAAAAGATGGCTGCTATGCTGTTAACGTGAAGACACCGTGCACCATGTGTGTTGTAGGATTATGGAACACGAATTTTATTAAGTAAGTGGTATTTTCTTATTCCATATCATGCAATATTATTTTTACTTGATATTATTTTTTATAATCATCTGTTAGCCTTGTAATAACTTCATCTAATATTGTGACGTTGAATATACGTGATAGTTTTTAACCTGCTATGCACAATTGTTGGTTGTTTTTGCGACTATAGAATCTCTTTTTTTTCACGAGTTCGTCGTTTTTGCGAAAACTTAAACCTCATGGAATATTTCAACTTCATGTATAACATCAACATTTGATTTTGTTCACCTAAAAATAGTGAAATTTTCAGCAGGCGAAATCGCTGATATTTTCATTTTCGAGAAAATTACAGCTCGTGAAATTAATGCGTTTACAGTATATAACCTCTATTAAAAAAAAAAAAAAAAAAAGGAACAACTTGTTTGAATTATTATTTAATCGAGATTCTGGAATTCATTCCGCAAGAAAATTAAAAGATGCAATATTTTTTAAATTTCGAATTTTAGTTTTGCCTAAATTTTAGAAAAAGTTTGTCAGGTATAGGGGAAGCTGCTGTACCCACGGACGGTTGTACCTACGGACGTTGGTTGGGAAATTCCAGGTATCGTCAAGAGAGATCCTAATTAGGGTTCAAAGTGTGTGTTACAGTTCTTTCCCCAGGAAGTTTCAACGCTATCAAACGAACATTTAAGATTTTATTACATTTTTTCGGTTTTAGCAGGATCAAAATAAAAAAAAAAAAAGCCATGAGCAATTTCTTCTTCTTTTTTTTTTTTTTTTCGTCCGTCGTGGATTTTATTTATTTTTGTTTTAGGTGTCATGATTCCCCATATTTTGAAGGATTTGTTTCTGGTTTTTAATGTTGTAAAACTGTGGTTTTGTCGATGTGACTGGCTTGCAAAACCAAAATAGTGTACCTTTTTACCCAAGGACGGCAATTTTTAGTCTCCTTGAGTCACACGTGTGTCTTCATAAAATGTGAAGTATCTCAAAATGGTGCCTTGTCATCAACGTCCGAAATTTGCTTTCAACAATGATGATGAATTTGAAGTAGCCCTTGAAGATATAGTGTTGAAGTAATTCTCACCTGTTGTAGGATCTACAGACCGTCAATCCCACCTGTTTTCATTTAAAGTCGACATTCTAGATTTTTGTTGGTTTAATCTAAACTGAATGTTTTTGTAATGGGTTAGTTTTGGTTAAAGGTTTCAATTTGCGTGTAACTTGAGGTTATTATGTAGGTACATAGAGAGCCATAATATCATGAATCTAGTTATTTTTTTGTTTAAAAACATATTAATTGCTCATAACATCATTAACTCTCTTGAGAGTAATAACTTTTTAAAGAGTTCACTGATGTTAAAAATTAAGGAAAATTTTTTTAAAAAAAGGGAAAAACCTTCAATTAATTTTCAAAGTTTAATTTCTGTTGGATATTTTATTTAATGTTATGTTCAATGGATATTTGAAGTATTTCAATATAAAATGGATTATGAAAATGTATCGAATATAATTGAGTTCCTCAGACCTATTTATGTATTATTTTTTTTGTATGTCCATGGGTACAAAGGCACCTGTCCGCGGGGTGAACGGGGTGTTGTACCCATGGAAAAAAAAGATAGTTCTTAAGAAATTTTTTTTGAAGTTGAGAGCTTTGAGATTTTCACGTGACGAAAATTGCCAAATCAGATAAGTTGTAGATTCTGCCAGAATTTTTTTGCGATCGATTAACCATTCCCACAGACCAGCAAAAATTGAATAGTAAATTTTGTCCGTGGGTGCAGCTGCTTCCCCTACAAATAAAGTCGAAAATATATGATGAATGGATACATTTTGTTAAAGAATTATTCAGAATTGTTTTCTTTATGAATTATAATGAATTTTTTAAATTAAAATTTTGATTTAATTCTCAATTCATTATGAACAAAATTGTATTGTTTCTACGTATGTGTTTTAAATCCAGCCAACTGACCTAATTTTTGCTGGTCTTACTGTTCATTTTCTTTTTTGTAGTTTTTGCCACTGTTCTGACGAAAATATTTTGCTGGCAAAATGACCAACCCTAGTGATGGGCATAATTGAATTCGCGCAATCGAACCATTCAGTTATTCAAGATCATTCGAGAACTCGATTACTTCTTGAACTGTAAATTTCTCAAACTTTCCAGGGGTTGATCTCTCATAAGATGAGATGACTCGAACGACAGGGCTGTAAGTTAACTGTAAAACAGGGGGTTAACTGTTAACAGGGCTGTAAGTAAAAATAGTTCAAGTCTACTAAATGTCTCTTGAAAGTAAGAGGTAAAATGACTAGGTGTAACCGACCAGCATTCACCCCTCGCTTTAATGAATCAAATGCACTGATACAATGACCAACATTAGTGAAGGAACAAGGGTATTCTCAACGCAAGTTAAATTCACGTATCCAATAGGCATCTTTTTTTTTCGTTTGCAGTTTTTGAGCAAAAACCCAGCATAAGAAATCAAAAATCTATTTCAGAAAGGTGATGAAGTAAATGGGGAGGCGGCACCTTGTTCGCAGCCCTTCATTGTTGACTAAACACGGGACGTCCGTCTCTATGATAGTTGAATAATTTAATTTCAGTAAAACCAACTGCTGTGGAGAAACAGCAAGTGTTTTCATCAAGCCCATCATTTTTGAGCAAAATTCTTTCCCACTCCATACGAACTTTGTTAAACATTGGACATTTTTAGGGCACAATTTTGCGTACTAAATGGCAATTGCTAATGGGGAATTGACATTGTAGTGCGTAACAATTAATGTACGGGATTAAAGAAAACTTCTAATTCACACACACATGTAATAAAATCAGTCCTTCCTAACAAGCACAACCTTTTTTTTCTATTTGACATTAAAATTTAATTAATCAAATTAATCTCGCGGGATCCCACGAGATTGGCTCCTTACAATCCCGAAATCCCGCGGGACTGAATTCGGCGCGGGATTGGAAGCCCTAATTTGTATAGCAAACATACACACACACACATATATATATGTACACAAAAATTCTCTGTTTCATTTACATAGATTATTTCGCTTTGTTACCATACAGTACGGTGTATCGAAAAATATCCTTTTTGGAAATTCAAAATTTTATGTTCGTAAAAAGTTACCCTTACAGACCCACATAATCACAAAAAATGTATTGAAATAAAAAATATATTTAGGTTTTTTACACGAGGTCTAACGTTAATAATAATTTTTCAAAAAAATAATAATAATAATAATTTTTTCAATATTAAGATTTTTAAAAACCTACTTAATCATCGAAAATTTCCAGTAAAAATCCAAAATCAATCAGAAGAGAAAGTTGGACATCTGATGTCTCTAGCGTTATTTTTGAAACCCAATTTTTATCCCATGCTCTTGATAAATCAAGCTTAATGTTATAATTTTCAACAGTAGATTATTTTCGCAAAGCAAATAAATATTGAACGATGTTAAGCTAAAGACAGTTGCTAAGCTGACCTTATATTCTTTGCCCTTTTTACTAACGAGGCTTCTACTTAACTGCACTTTCTTAAACGTCCAAATGGAACCGTCGAGGGGGGGGGGAGACTACTTCACAATAACGCAAGTTTTCGCATCACGAACTCACAGGTCTCGATTCCAAGAAAAGTGAATTGTAGGTCCCAATTCCTAGAATATGAATTACAGGTCTCGTGGAAATAAACTCATGGAACTCAAACAATGAGAAAAATATATAATAAACGAAGCAAGTCTCTAACAGAGTAGTGAAGGGGAGGGGGGGAATGGTAGCACGCGAAATTAAAGAGTAACGATAAAAACTGCACAGTGATATCAAACATTCAGGTTAGGATTTGAGTGAATCTGGAGTGCTTTATTACCTTTTGGTTCTCGATAATAATCCCAATTACTTTTTTCAGCTGCGGGGGTGGGGAGAGAGTGGAAAATACACAATGGACATTGCTTTGCTCGCGGCCATTTCGCTTCCCAAGGTTTTGCGATAAAATGATGAGTTAGGATATTAGTAAAGCGCGTTTTACCCGCTATCAATTTACCGTCGCGTTACTGACCTTAATTGAGATGTGTGTGTGGGGAAGGAGGGGATCAGGTGTGGGGAACTGCGTTCCCGCTCTGGCTTCGAGGAATGAGGTAATGGCTTTCATTATTTCTTTTTGAGGAAAAGTGCATTGAGGATATAACTTATGATTACAAGGAAAGAAAAGCGAAAGTTTTGGAAAGTTTTGAAATGACGGGGCAGGTTTTACTTGACAAAAGTTTAAGTTGTGTATTTGAACAGACTGAAATCCTATGTATAGTGGCGCAGTGAAGGAGGGGTTTTGGGGGTGAAATCACCCCCCAGGGACATTGATTTCAATGTAAATGCAAATTATAATACAGTAGTTTATGCATATGAAAAGGCTGTTTTGATAAATGAAAAAAAAAAAAAAAAAAAAAAAACCTTTAGAAGGTATTTTTATTTTAAAAAAAATCCTCTTCCGAAGGTATTTTTGATCAAAAAATCCCTCCAGTAGGTATTTTTGATCAAAAAAAAAAAAAAAAAACCCAGAAGGTATTTCTGGTTGCGCTAGTGCCTCTGTAAATGATGCATTCTCATTTTAGCAATACCTTCTGCAATTTAGTTAGCTGTTCAGTCACAATCTAATATATCTTCAGGACTTAGATTTAAGATTGCCAGATGCTTAAATGAAAAAAATAGTGAAGAACCGTATTTAGAAAATCTTCCTAACTGCCTTTTTTTTTCTTTTTGCACAACTAGTATTTTCGTATTCTTTTTTTCATTATAACTTTGTGGTTAGAAGTGAATCAAGTTACAATCCAGTGAATCTGAAGCTCTCAAATTTACAATTCAAAACAAAGTTAAAATTTTTCGTCCAGTATTACAACTATTGAATTATAGACATCACTCGTACACGATGTGACACTAAAAAACGAAAAAACAAACAAACAAACAAACAAACAAAAAAAAAAAAACAATTACAGTTGCAACATTAAAAATGAGGAAAGCGAAACAGACATGGCAATCAACTTTTCAATAAAAGTATGTGGAGGGGGGAAAATAAAAACAGCGAAATCTCAGAAATCCGAACCAATGAGCAACTTTTTTTTTCTTTTTTGCCTAAGAAGTCACACGTGTATGTGCCATTAACCTTTGAATATTACGTTTGTAAAATATTTTGACGCAAAATTTAAAGCTGCCTGATTTTCAGCTTAATGGGGCACTATGTTTCCTTTTGAAACTAACACTAAAAAATAATTAGTGTACCTTGGAAAAAAAAAATCACAAATTTGCAACTACAGATTCGGAGGATATGTCGTTAGAATTAAGAACTTTAAAGCTGATGTTCAGAAATGTGTCCCACACGTGCGAGGTAAACTTTACTAAAAAAAGGAAAATAGGGGAAAAAATTGCTTAAGAAATCGAGTTAAACACGAGTTAAGTGCTTTTTCTAAGTCAACACGCTTTAACTTAAAGTCCTTATTAATTTGAATATATGTGAAATTATAAGAAAAAATTAGTCGAAAGAGTGCTAGACACCGAGTCAGGGTGTCCCAATGGGTAGTTACGGTGACCTTATAAAACTTTCTTATTCGGTAAATTTTTTTTGGCGATTGGACAAAATTTGGAGTTTTATTCAGCCAAATTATATTTCGGCGAAATTTGGAGTTCTTTTTTGGGAAAAGTTCTATTCGGCAATATTATCATTATTTGGCGAAATTTTGAGTTCCAGTCTACAAAATAAACATGTTTCGCAAACTTTAGAGTTCATTCGGCAAATTGAGAATTTCCGTCCAACCAAAAATTCAAGTTCTTGGCACCCTCTGCACCGAATGCAAGTCCAGCTGAGAGAAAGTTCACACGCTGCTGTTGCAACACCGCGTTAACAAGCCGATTCAGTTTTACGTCAACGCAAGATAACCAGATTGAGTTAGTTCTACATAATAAACAATTCTATAAATGCAAAACAATAATAATAATAAGTAAATAAATAAATAAAATAAAATATCCGATCTGCATACGGGTTGCAGGGAAATCCTCTTAAAAAGATCTTTTTTTTTCTTTCTTTTTTCTCTTTTCTACAGTCATCATTATCTAATTCAGGAAGGATCATAAAGCGATAGTTAAAAAAATGAGTTAGGTACATTAATTAGTGTCCGTGTTTCGTCTTTAGATTTTTCTTTTTTTATATTAATATCAATAGACATGAAAATTGAATGAAACTTAAAATGAAATACAAAGCTGATATGAGTAACCCCTTTCCCTCCAGCCTTTTCTCTGAGAATTCTTTTGTGCAGCAAGTTCTAATACGACACACGGGAATAATTGTCCAGGAAATAATACTTTATTTTCGCTTTCGTAATATTCACACAGTCCCCTAAGATTTTCACATAGAATAGCTTTCACGATAAACAAAGAGTGAAGCGTTAAAGGTGGGGAAAACTGCAGAAAATAAGAAGGCAAATGCAAGTCACAGTTTGTCATCAACATCGTTATTATATTTAACTGAAGATAAGATAAACTTTCTTTTCCTTTTTATAATGCGCATACAGTCCCCGAAGTTTCTCTCCTAGAATAACTGTCTTAATAAACAAAGAGTGACGCGCTAAAGGTGGGGAAAATTGCAGCAAAGAAGAAGTCAGGCAACAAATCAATTTTTCAGCAACATCATTATTATAATTAACAAGGAAACAACAATGGACCAATGGGAAAGAAGAATTTAATGAAACAATCCAAGTGAGCAGTAGCCTAACAAGGGGTTGGCAGGAGTGGCTCTCGTCAGGGGCGCAGTAGCTAGGGGGGCGGGAGCGGTATTTCGATTGATTAAAAAAAAATTAAAAAGTGATCATATGCGTAGAAAATGCTTTCATAAATTAAAAGAAAAATAAAAGTCTCGCAAGAAAAAGGGCTAGAGGGAAAAATAAAACAATTTTTAACTCTCAAAAAAAAAAAAAAAAAAAAGAATGGGGGGGAGTGTGAGACCTCGGTGTGAAATTCTATTCCGATTCATTAAGTTAGCTAAAGACTTATACACACAATTTGCACACCAGGGAGCTGGGGTGGAAAGCGTTGTATGCTGGGTGATTCCATTTTTTTTCGGGGAGGGGGCGATATTGTGTCGGGTATAGTTTAAAGTGTATAATGTTTCTCTCTCAGGCGAAGTATTTATTCTCCTTATAACTAATAATAAAAAGTCTTATTTGAACAAAATATTGGGAGGCATTAAGTATCGAATATAGGGGAGACCGGGGATAGTTGGCAAACTTTTTAAACTTGATTTTTTTAAAGGTTGTAAATAAAGTAGGAAAATTTTCTTTTATTGCTTGGATAAGCTCAATGGTATCAGCAACAAAGTCGTATTTTTGTTTTGACAGTACTATGCTTTATCTATTTTTTACATAATTTTTTGTGAACCTTCGCAGAGTTCGCGCACTTGCCCCGTCACGGGGTAAGTTGGCGAGCTGTATGGGGTTAGTTAGCGGCGAATTGAGAAAAACTCATAATAGACAATTCAAAGATTTCTTGTATGTTTTGGGAACTTTTTGAGATTATTTTCGTTTTTCTACTAAAATTCTTTCTTCTTGAAGAGCCTTTTTGACTGGAGTGTTAAAGAGTATTGCTGTAGAGCTCTTTCGTTTTCATCCTTTTTTGATCTGACCCTCTCTAGCTTTAAAATAAGGTCGTATATGATCTGGAGTAATGGTCAGAGACGTATGTGAGTTTAGCTGAGGCATAGCGCTATCTTCAGTAAGAAACTTTAAATTTGAATTATTGAATGAAGTAGCAACTGAATCTGCTGTAGGACAGGTACACCCAGTTTTATTGCCTTCTTCCAACATGGTTGCCTGCTGGGACAAACAGATTCACTCATAGATCCAGGAGATTGGGAGTCCGGCCGATGAGTGATATAACTTGGCATAAAGTCACAGTCCTGAAAAATGTTTGGATTGCAGGGAAACACACCAGTTCTTTTGAAACCATTCGTAATATTTATGGGGCTTGCTTCTTGTGGAAAAGCAACTGTTACCACCGTTGGTACGTCGTAAATCGTCATTGGCTTTCCCGGATCATTCACCATCCAAGAAACACAGGCGGGATTAACATACTTTTCAATGGGTCATGTACACTGTCAAAACTACGGGTGCCTTTGACTAACTATTTGGCTCCCTGGGGTGAAAACACCGGGCCTCAGGGTGCAGTAGAGGCTAGGAAGTGTGATCAAGGTGAATGACGCTAATAAATGTGAAAACGGACCTCCTAAATGCATGGGTGAAACGCTGGCGCATGCGCTCTCCGCTCTGACATCATTCAACCACAATCAATGGCGGACGCAAGAATAACTACGCACATGCACTTTCCCATTGAATGAAGTACGAAATTGGATTAAAACTTATAAGTTTCAGCGATTTACTCTTCAAAGTTTCGCGTAAGTACATGCATTTGATCATAGTGTAGCTTTTAAGGCTTTCGAACATATTTAAAATTGTTTCAAAGGTACGTTGATTCTTCAGTTAGCCGTTATATACATTTACTATTCCTATCATGCATAAATTTTACCTAAAAATAGCTATCAGCGCCGGATAAGTAACATTTAATAATCAAAACACTTAAATTAGATGATATTTGAAAAGTTATTTCAACTATTAATTTTGACTATGTGGTTTTACTTGCTTGTATTATCAACAATCTTGTGGATTTTTAACTAAGAGATTCATTGTTAGCAATGTGATGCACTCAGCAAGTGAACGGAAACTCTAATTACGATGATGCAAATAGCAAAAACATAAAAGCACGAAAAAAAAAAAAAGGAAAGCGGATTGAGAAAAAGAAATTTCTTCTCCGTCTCGATTTTTTTTTTTTTTATTTATTATCTCGTGTCTAAGTTAACTAGCTTTCCTCGGCGTTATTGCTTAAAGCGAATGACTGAACTTTTTTCGTCACTCTAGTAATAGTAAGAATGAATAACTCGTTAAAATTTGTTTTGGCTTTTAATTTATCGAAAGACTTTTGTTCTTTTATATTCTTTACGGATATTCAAATGTCGAATCATATATACGTACGTACTAATATGGTGCTCTTTGATTAAAATTTCGAACGTGATGAAAGGTTTTATTTTTCCATGATTGCAACATAATTGAATATTTATTGTTCGTGTAAATGATTTACAAATAGTACCTACGTTCTTCATTTTCGGTACGATCGTGCTGCAGTAAATGTCAATAACATATTAAAATTACTGAGCAATCCAAGTGGATGTACGAAAATTAGTGCACGGCAGACAAATTTAAGTCATGAACACTTCTAAACTATGTTCGAAAGTTGAAATGTGATCAAATGCCTTTAAGTACAAGTTTTAATCATTTTCAGAACTATTCAATGTGGAAAATGTACCAAGACTTAGCTTTTTATAACTCAAAACAATAAATAATAATGTATACAATTGTTTACGGAAATGCACACAAAACCGAGGGGGGGGGGGGTGCTCAGCAACAGAAAACAGAGGGTGCCAATGTTCTGCCATAGGGTTCCGTTTTTCACCGCGGTGCACGCTGGGTGAAGGGTGCCGGTTTTTCGCCCGTGTTAAGGGTGCAATTTCGGCACCGTAAAGAGTGCCGCTGGTGAACAAGCTTTTCACCCTCGAAAAGTGCCAAATGCAACCTGTAGTTTTAACAGTGTAGACTCTTATCAAGAGGCAGCAACTTGTGGTTACAAGGTGGTGGAAAAGAGAGTAGTGTTATTATTTTTAGTAGTGTAGTAGTTTCTTTGCAAAAATGGGAGTCTTAAATGTCTAGTAATTCAATCAGAGGTTTTTCTTTAAACATCTAGTGTTCTTAGCAAAATCAGTTAAGAAATAAGGAAGCATTTCAGCTGTCATCTACCCAATAGGGAATGCACCATACATGCTGCATTACATCTGGTGCGTTTTTCCCGTTGTTGTTTTTCTCTTATATTTTCTCATTTCCGGAAAAAAAAACACGTACGTTGACAATTGTATAAGCATGTCTATAAGAAATGATAAGCTTAAGAATAGTGCAACTAATGCAATTATTTCATTAAATTGACAATTTACATAATTTAAATTTCAATTGTTAAATGTTTTGACTTTAAAAACTGAACTTGGGGCAAGTATGTGAATTCGCACACTTACCCCGAAAAAAGTTCGCCTACTAGCCCCAACTCACCTTATTGAAATCAAGCTACACTTGTTTAAAAATGGTTTCATAAAATAATCCAAATAAAACGTCATTTGTTGCGTAGAAGCATTTGCTATTCAATATTTATAAGTTTTGGTAAATTACTCTACTATTACATGCTTTATAAGAAAATAACTAAGGATGAAAAAAATTACTTAACACTGCGAAAAAACAACTTTCTCTTGTGCAACATGTTTGGTTTGGCAGATTTCACTAAAAATTAATACACTGACAATAGCGAAGCATCTACATTGTTACGTGACAGCTCACTCAGAGCTGTCAAACCAAAAACGAGAAAATTATTTAACATTCGCACACTTACCCCTTCGCATACCATTGCAATGGGCTCTTTGTTTATTTCATTTCATCAAATTGTTTTTTCGTCACTTTTTCGCCATTTGAATGGTGATACTGGTATGAGTTTATTTTCAGGACCAATAGAAGAACGTCTCAGAGGTTGTGAAAAACTGCCAGTAATAGATTTCGGAGTAATTGACTGTACAACTATAGAATTGAACAGAAAATGCTTGAGTAAGGATCAAAGGTAACTTTTGGATATCTCGAGCAAGAGTTGCAATTGTCCAAATGATTGGTCAAATCTTAAACCCCGGCCTACTCTCACATTCCAGATGGCTCACTTGTACAAATAGAGCTAGTCAGACTTAACGTAAATGTATAACGATCCCATCAGAAACGTTTAAAGACATTGTTACTTTTATATTGAAATGTTACACGCTAGTCTGGTTTGAAATAAAGAGCTGAAAAAACTTCACGATAGGTCCCATTCATGCTTACAAAACAGTTCAAACCTGTGGATACTTGCCTGAGAACCTGTAACAAATTGTTTTACCCTGTCATTGAAAGAAACTCTTTCTTTGCATATCCCGAAAACTTATTGATGGCCATGGTTTTTTGATGAAAAGAAGCACATGTGAGAACTAGAGTTTTTAAAAGTTTTTAAAAACCAGAGAGCCTGTTTCTAAAGGCAAAAACATCAGAAACTTTGTTATTCCATCCCTAAATTTCGAAGCCACTGATTACACAGAGACTATGGCTTGAAGCACGACCAAGTTATCTCCGCTACTTTTTCTTCGAAAAGTTACAAACGAAGACAGTAAATATTTTATCAACACAGGTACTACACTAGACTTGGATGTGAAAGTGATGACCCCCGAACTTGGATGACCCCTGCCATTCGCATGCCGTCGAAAGATGCGTGAAGCTAGTGACGGAGGCTTCGCTTAAAGTTTGCGAATTAAAATCAAGAGAAGGCTACATAAGAGAAACATTGAAATTCAGATCGATTTATGCTCAAGTTTCCAAAAAATTTGATTTGGATGGTAGAAAGTTTGCAAAATATTTTATAATCTTCTATTATCTGAAAACGGTTAATTAATAAAGACTATATATAATAAGTAAAGAATGGAACTTCTGCATGGTTAGAAGATACTTTCAAAATCAAGAAATAAATTAATGTTTATATGTGGGAAAAAAATAAACCATTTCTTTTAATCACAAAGAAAAGCTAAAATTCTAATTATTTTCCATTTTTAGGCTTGTTCTTGAATTAATAAGTATTTTTCGATTTCAACATTTCTTTTTAGTTTCTCAAGGCTTCACCAATCGCAACTTTTCCGTTTTAGAGCATTAAAAAAAAAAAACATTTACGGAAAATTGTTTTAAAATCCGCGAAAAAACATCAACTTTTCCATTTTCCCGAATTTTTTGGCTCGTTGCGCGATCGGAAAATATTTAGTCGATTTCAATTTTTTTTTTTATTTTTTTTTTTTTTATTTTAAGTCGTCACCAATCGCAACTTTTTCGCACTACAGATAAATTTAGTTTTTTTCGCTCCACCCTACTGTACATACAAGAAACACGCGAGTCTCTCAAAGAGCAACGCCGCGGAGAGGTGAGAGTGTGGAGCGGAGAGCGCGCTCTATGACGAGGCGAGGGGGATGGGAGAAGGGGGGGGGAGAGGATTTCTTTTCGTGCTGAGAGAATCGAATCGTGGTCTTTGAGTTATTAATGGGGATAACTATATTAGTGATTTCTGGAAAAGAAATCGCTTTGGAATGAAACCGTAGGATTTTAAGGATTGGAGGCCCTGTTATAAAATTTGATAGCATTTCTTTGGATGTATTTAGAGATTGAATCGATTTTAATATCCTTATACAAAGTTTTATTTTTGATATACCAAGGGGCATTTAACATCATTCTGTCTGAGAGTAGTATTTTGGGCAGTTAGAAGTTTTTTGACACGTGTTTTGGCGGCATAACACTAGATTTCAGAGCTATAAAGAATAGTCGGTCGAATTGAGTGTTGAGTATAGCTTCTTGTTATGAAGTGATAATCGGTTTTTACGATTGAGAAGGGGGAAAAGTTTTTGGATTTTATCTTTCGCCGCACAGTGGAGTATTTGACTGAAAATCCTGGCCAAAACTAGTTTGAAATTTTCACCCTTCTGAAGGCGACATCCTTGTGTGCGTTTGTGCGCTGTGAGGCGAAGCTATCCCACTTATAGACATGAAACTTGGTATACAAGTTGTCTGAAATGTCTAATGTTACAATTTGAAACTCGATTTCTAAAATTTGAATTAGAAAATGAAATATTTAATATTTTATCCACGGTTTAGACTTTTGCATGTTTACGATCGTAAAAACGATTCTAGTAAATGTAGAAAAAAACCCAATGCATCACTAGATAGGAAAAATAATTTTCTTCAAGATTAGGGTTTGTTTGAAGTTCTAACGTAATTAACCGAATTTCTAAGAATTTACAAAGGGAGGTCACTTTTTCGACTTTTTTCAATTATTCAATCCATGTAAACTAAACTTCTTGCATCCAATATTCTAATAATGTTATGGCTCTGAAACTTTTTAAGGAAATAATATAAACACCTTACCTTCATTTACAGCGAAAACGGTGAAGTTATGTTCTTTCACTGATTTATAATGAATTTTTTTTCAATCAGTTGAAATAAAAATTTTCAATAATTTTCACTCGATCCGAAATGAATGCCACGGTTGGCTCTTTGCCAATAATGCTTAGACAAGTGATAAGTAAACATGTTCGATGCGAATTGCTGTTTTCCTTTGAAGATATGTAGTTAAGTGCACTGTTCGAGGGGGGAAAAGAGCAAAAAGCGGTTAAAAAAATCCTAGTATTCTGAACAAAACACTAATTTGAAACCAAACAAATAATCAATTTTATTCTTTTCGTTTGGTTTCAATTATTAAAACCCTGAGTTAATCATGCACAAAAAGAATTAAAGACAAGGGTTTCGGGGTTACAAAGAACCTTTTTTCTATTGAAAAAAATAAATAAATAAATAAATGAACTAGGATATTATAACTGTAAATACACTCGAAAATGGATATTCAAAAGCTCTTTGTTTTTGAATTGTATATATTGTACTCGTACCTTGGGTCGATCCTTAGTTTTACATCGTGTGATATGTCCCGCTAAAAATTGTACGAACAAATTTGGAACTAAATTTTATATAACTTTAATTTCACAATGAGTAGGTAAAATGTCTTAAATATGGATAGCTCGCTAGCGTAGGAACGTTAGGAGACATTTACAATTGTCTCCTAACGCTAGCAAGTGTGTGTGTGTGTGGGGGGGGGGTATTTCCCCCTTTTGTTTCGTATTAGGGGGAAAGACCCCCTCCGCCGGCACATTATTTGCAGCAATGAGCAGAAAAAATATAAATATTTATTTATTTTATGTAAAATATATCTCAATTTTAAAGAAGAGCAAATTTTCTTAGCGAGATCACAAAATAATTTAATTTATTAACTCATTAACGTACATAAGAAAATTAACATAAATGAACGCAAACACATGTTTTAGGGGTGCAATGAATCTCTTTAGCGATAAATAAAGGTAAGCGTTTTCGAAATTAATTGGATGATTCTCATTCCATAACTTACATCTTTACACATTGATGAAGCGGTTTCTCATAACCATGAAACTCGTGTCTGAAATTTTATTGTTGTTTGTGCGCTCAGATATGTCGATCTTTTCATTCAGTAGTACTTATGATAACTTTTTTGCAAATTTATTAAATCTTTGTAGGTAAATTCAGTTTAAAATCATGACTTGTCACAAAAAGATCGGATTATGCACTTTTTTTTAAAAAAATCATTTTAAAAAAGGGCAGTTGTAGTCGGAAGATTTTTTTGCTGAAATTAGCACTAGAGACTTTGCCAAATACGATGCAACTTTCAAAACAGCCCGACCAAGCCCGACACCCATTTAAAAAGCTTTCTCTAGTTATAAATTAAGGCGAAAAGCCTTTAAAAATCTCACGTACCAAGTTTTCTTTATTTTTTTCACTAAAAGAAAATAAAAATATTTACTTTGATTTATAATTAGCACTAAGCCCTGACATTTCTTTATACCTTAGAATTGGTTTGGTTCAATTCCATTCATTTAGAAAGCCACAAAAAAATCTACATTGAAACGTAATAATTAAGCTGAAACGTAATAAAAAAGCGAAAATTCTTATAGAAATCTCATTTTTCACTGAGGCCATAAGCAATTGCATGTGACTCAAGTTTCCAAAACAGGTGCCGATCGATGCACCAGTTAGTCAACTATCATGGAATAAATTTTCATAAAAATCGGGTAAATTTTTAATTTTGGACTTTTGGCCAGGATTTTCAGTCAAATACTCCACCGTGCGCCGTAGTGGTTACTTTTTTGATGCGTTTGTTGAAACGTAATCCGCGATCGAAGTTGATGCCAAGATATTTAACTCTATCCGCGTAGGGGATTTCGGTATTATTTAGTCTGAGCTTGGGTGGGGGGCGAGGGGGGAATCTTTTAGCGAAAAGGAAAGTGGTAGTTTTGTTGGCATTAATCTGTATTCTCCATCTTTTGAACCATTTGTTGATTTTCAAGATGTGTTTTTGAAGTTTTAATTGGGCGAAGGATTGTCCCGTGGTTTTTTGAGATGAAACATGTATCGTCGGCAAATAGAGCAGTAAGAATTCTGTTGTCCGCAGGCATATCGGCAATATAAATGTTGTAAAGATAAGGGGAAAGGGTACTATAGTCCGTTTTTCAGGAGAAGGCAACTTCGCCACGCCTCCTCGAACGTAGAGTTCCATTTTACGCGGGGGTGATCGGTAAGCAATCCACGCGCGTCTAAAGGAGACAAAACCAGACATCCTTAACTTGGGCGTGCATTTTACTCTGCAAAAAAGTCTTAGTGTCTTTTACATCACTTGCTTCACTTGTCTGTTGTAATTTTAGTTATTCTTACATTTTCAGAACTGCTGCTTGTACAACAAAATACTATGATCCAAATATACCTTCTGCCGAAAACAGAGAAATAGAATCATCGGATACCATGTGACGAGGGAGGAGTCAAGTGCCTTCTAGTAAAAAACGGACAATACCTTGAGGTGTGCCAGCAATAATTAACAGCGCGGAGTAATTGGAAATGACAAGAATGATTATGTCTAAACCCATACTGATGGTTGAGAATAATAGAGTTATCATCAGCATGAGATTTAGTTTTTGAGAGAATTGCTTGAGAGATGAGTTACAAAGGAAGGAAATAGGTATATAGTTTTTTTGTGGAAATTTTGGATTCGAATTTGGTTTGTGAATTGGAACAATAATAGCGTCTTTACATTGTTGGGGAAATAACCAAGTTGCATGACTCTGTTAATAATTTTGATTAAATAAGTGATAGCAAATCAGGGTTTGTTTTTACCTATATAAGTACAAAACAGTATGAAACAAAAACTGGTAACGAATAAAAAATATTGGTTTAAAAATCCACTCTTTCTCTTAATAATATCAGCATAGATTAACTGCGTTACCCGGCCTTGCCCAGTCTACCTCGAAAACAAACGTTATGCGAAGTGACGCAAGTTCAATAATCTGGCTTAGATAAAATTTTAAAAAAGTGTAACATTTCCCGCGAAGAATAGGTGCACAATTGTACATGCGCGTAGTTTAGAGGTAAAGCTTGACCACGGAGAGATGGCGGATGACCTTGAAGCAGAATGTCGTTTGGATCATTTGTAATTGGTAGAATCAGTTCTAAACTGCCGAGTAGTAAGAGCCACGTTCTCGCTGATCCTATCTATTAACAAAATAGTACCTATACAAATACCTATACAACCTATTACAAATGATGTTTTGCTTCAAGAACATTCACCATCTCTCCGTGGTCAAGCTTTAACTATGGCTTGAAGACTTTGTATAGTGCAGGAATAGATACTTTCTGTTGTATGCGTGAATGTTGATAAAATTCAATGATTTAAAAATATTTTATATTAACTGGAGTGTCGTACACATACATTTATAACTTTTGTTATATAGTTCGGTGTGGTATGACTAAAAAATACTCGAGAACATTGCTTTAAGCTCCTAAGAAAAGGTAAAAGGGGTAGGGGAACGGAGCCCGTACTCCCCAATCCCCACCTTAAAATTCAAAGTTACATTCTTATGAAATAACATGAGAAAATCTAATTATTTGGAATTTTTAGTTTTTTTTCCCTCTGGAAATAAATCAGTTGGCCCAGCAAAAATTCATCTGGTTATCGATTATGAGTTTTTAACTCAAGTGAAGAAGGAACGCCCCCCCCCCCCATTTTTTGGAAGTTACGGGGCAGTTACCCTTCGTAACAGACACATACGCTCCCCTCCCCCCTCAAGACGTTCACTTACATCCATGGTTCAAATTACAGTTCCTCTTCTTCGTGCTTATTGCACAGTTTTGTTTTTTGGTGAAGACTACAATCTAAGTGAGTTTTCCTCCCTTACATGTGATATATATTTTATTCCATGTTGTACAGAATACCAGGGTTGGCAACTAGTGATGTTCCGGATATCCGAGGGAAAATAAGGATCTGTATCCGTATCTGTTACTTTTTTATTTTACTCTAAAATTTTTGAGATCCGTATCCGCGGATCTTTACGCTTATGATCCGGGTCCGGATCCGTATCCGCGGATCTACTTTTTTTAACGATCCGGCACATCACTATTGGCAACCTTGGAGGAACAATTTGAGGAGCATCTGTGGTGATTTTGAGGAGCAGTTTGAAAATTTGCGGAGTAGTTCGGTATTTTGTATAGAAATCAATAAAAAATAATTAAAACCACTTAACTACACTTGTTTCAGAGCTTTAATAATCATTTTAAGAACTAGTATGAAAATAATTATTTTTAAATTAATAAAACTGCTTTGAACACTATTTCAATCTTTGAGTGCATTAGCATCTTTAATTTCCGATATTTACATGCTTAACACAATAATAGCAAAATATAAGTTTGAAAGCGTTCGGCCGGGAAATGCGGAGCTAAATAACTTCTTTGCGGAGTTTCACCATTTTTGCGGAGCAACTCCGCAAAATGCGGAGAAGTTGGCAACCCTAGAACAGTGGCGGCGCTAGGCGTCAGCGACGTCGGCAACTGCCGACGGCCTCACGCAGATAGGGCCTCGCAAAATTCTCAGAAGTTTTAAGATATTTCCATGTTTTTAATTGAAGCTCTTATTAAATACAACAAACGCAAAAGTAATCAAAATAGTGTGTGCAGGGGAGACTGCACAGAGCCCAGCCTTAGCAAATGTTTGGACCAATTCCGCCGGGGCCTAAGTAAAAAATATTCAGTGGCAACAGCTTATTGATCAGCTAACTCTATTCACTCTATTCCCCCCACCCCCTTCTTTTTGTTCTTCTTTTCACTTCTTTTCTTTTTTCTCTTGTTTTCCAAGTTCATCTAAAAGTAAGAAAATATTCAAAATGTTGCTCCTCCGAACTCCCTCCTCTCCCCCCCTCACCACAGACACCAAAAACATTATGGAGCAATTGAATTTTTTTTCCAGATCTTAAATTTCGCGATATTTCCAGCTTGAAGTCCCCAAATACTCAACAACATCGAAAATCGCTTAAAATTGCGTTTTTTTAGCTTGAACTTCGGAAAATATTCGGGCAAGGGTCCCCATACCGTCTTTTTTTATATCATAAGCAATTAGGCTTTTTAAACTGCATTAACAAAAAGTTTAAGTGGAATGACTTCTGAATATAAAATATTGCTAAAGATTTTAGTACCATAATCCAAAAATTTTTTCCAGGGGAAGAGCTCCCTTCCTTCCCGTAAAATCTTCAAAGTAAGTCTAAAATTCCGTTTTTAAAACTTCAATTTCGAGAATTTGCAGGAGATTGATTTTAACCTTTTTTTTTTTTTTTTAAGAATCGATCTGGGACAGTCTCTGACCCCTAAAGTCAATAATTATGGCCTATACTTGCGATTTTAAGGATTCAATTTCTAGAAATTTCCACCGAGACCCCCTGCACCTTTTTTCCCTTATAACATCAGCAAAGAAAGCCTAAAAAGGCGTCTTTAAACTATAAATTTTAAAAATTTTCCGGGGGAGAACCCCCCGACCCCCCTTTCTATCAGGTTATTTTTTTCCCCGTGAATCCTCCCCCACCCCCACTACCAAAAAAACTTCTTTTTGACTGCGCTACTAATCACGAACTGTCCTAGCAATTAAGTGAATTGGGAAACCTAAGTGCCAATAGTTAGTACAAAAATTAATTCCATGAATTCAATTATTTGTCTGAGAATATTTTATGATTAAAAGGGCCTCGCAAAACTGCATCGCCGATGTCTACTTTTGCTCTCGCGCCGCCACTGCCCTAGAAGACATATAAACAACACATGAAAGAATTTACAGCACAAAGAAGGGAAATACCGTTTCTCTGGTCTGCCATCAATTGCGCAAAAGCCTCAACTTTTACCACCTTCTTCAAGGCAACATTTTTTATTTTTTATTTTTATTTTTTGTTCTCAGACTTATTCTTTGTATCTCTCTCGTTTTATTTTTCCGAGAAGAATTTCTGTAGTGCTACATTTATGAAACGCCACCTTTATTTTCCTATCCTGCACACTAATTTGCCGAGAGACTTTTTTCTCTTCTTTAGATTATTAAAAAGAGAAAAAGATTATATGGAAGCATTGCGGTCGTAGAGAGACTCCCACAGTTCCAAGGGCACTCTTGAGGGTTGTATTTATCATGGAGTAACATGTTGGTACCTGATAACTTTATTCCCCCCCCCCCTTCCGATTTTGTGGGCTCATATATTTAGTGTGCCCTTTTTCGCGTTACGGCGAACATCTCAAAAGGACGTCAGGTCATCAATCATTTTTTATTTTTTGGATAGTTTCGCTCTACTTCTGCCAGAAAAGCGGTACCCTGACCAAATCACAGGGAGGTTTTACCCACTCGTCACGAATTCTATTCTTTTCCAAGAACGGTTGAATTATACAGCAGTACTTTCTGCATCCGTCTAACACCTAGCTACAAATTTCTTAGGGGAAAGGGAGGTTCAAGGTTGCACGAACTTCATCTGAGGAAAAATGCTAAAACAGAAGTATTGGCTGAATTGCAAAAATTAAGATAAATTCAATTGAAACTAATTATTAAAATAAAACACCCCCCAAAGCAGGAGCGTGCACTGGGAGGGGGGAAGGTACACCTGTTGGCCAAGGCTCGAGCCACAAAGGGACCCAAAAGTTTAGAAGTAATTTTCCACGTAAACATTTAATTTTCATTTTTTAATTTTTTTAATATAGTAATTTTAAATTATTAAAATTAGCTAGTTAATAAGTGTTAAAAATGTGTATTTGGAATTGAAAAATTGACTGTAGCTTTTAAATTCGTCAGGCCGCATCGCAAGTGATAGCGAAAAAACAAATAGCATTTATCAGAGTTCAGAAAATCATAAACATGACACAGACACACTGGCATCGGTAACGTCGCCATTCTAGCCGTAAACGGAAGAGATTCAGTTTTAGTTTTGATTCTATTGCAGTGGCGTCACTACGGGGGGGGGGGGGGTTCTGGGGCAGTTCACCCTGGGTTTCACCCGTCTGGGGGGGGGGGGGGTGACAACCAAAGTGGAATTGCAAGTTTTTAAAATATGAAGCTAAAATAAATTTTTAAGCCTACAAATTTAAAAATTTTCCAGGGGGCAACCCCCCCCGGACACCCATTTTTATTTGTTTTTTGTACATTAGCCCACTAAAGTTTCGTTCTAATACAAATGTATTTGTTTTTTGAAAATTGCACAAATTTCATGTTTTTATTTTTTATTTTCTTTTGCTCTTGTAGGCTGGAGGGGTGACACCAAAAACAACTGCTCCGGGTGTTATCCTTGTAGTATTACGGTACGCCACTGTCTATTGGTAACATAGTTATTTCTCACCGGGAAAATTTTTATTCTAAAGTTAAGAATAAGGCTTCATTTGATGTTTGAGAGGGATTCAGATGAGATAGACGATGCCTTCTATAATGATTAATTTAATGATTAGAGATATACCTATTTTGTTTGCATTATTGAGATTCCGCAAATCTATTATCAAGATCTTTTCATAACCTGAATATTACATAACCAGTAGTGGCGGGTTTATAGATTTGGGGGCCCGTTCGAAGTATTTTTTGGGGCCCCTTAGAGATAAATATATCGAAAAAAATATTTTTATATGCTTTTTTGAAACTTGCTTTATGTCGTGTGATGCTCCTCGTAATTGCACTGTGATAAATCCGTCACTAATGGGCCAGTTGGAACTTTTTCCCATGTACATCCGGGCAGTACAGACCCCTTATTGAAAGTGTCTGGGTTTCGGCCCCAAAGTACAATAGACGGTAAATATGTTTAGGTGTAGTTGAATTTTAATGTGCATATTCAAGCAGTTTGTTTGTACGCTCCCCCCATATTTTTTGAATCAATAGTCACTATGGCAGTCAGTAGTCATGTAGAGGTAAGTTCGATATTCACAATTAGAAGTATGCAAACAAAAATATTTCTGAAACTCTGCGGGAGCGTACATTGTATCAACAATAGTATTGGGACACTTTCAAAAATTCGCGTTTTTACGGATTTTTCAAGAAATAAGAGGCCAATAACTTTAGGTCCTTAAGTTATTGTAAAGAGATGGTAGCTTAGAGAACCTTGTCACCGTGACAGATCAGTCCCCATACCCGCAGACATCTTCGACCCGTCAGTATCGATGTCACGACCAGGGCCCGATCAAGCCAAACTGGTGCCCAGGTCCTAAGTAGATGTTGGTGCCCCCCCCCCCTACATGAGAAAATCTGCGCAATTTTAAAATCATTGTTTCATACTAGAAACCTAATTACTAGAAACTACATTTTAAAAGAACATTACTACATTTGAAAGGAAATCTGGGATTTGAATACCAAACACTTGATAGTCACCAAACTAATCACAGTTATAGGTGATTAGTTTGGTGACTATCAAGTGTTTGGTATTATAGTCACCAGACTATCACATAGGTTAAAATTGCCTCTTAAGGCAAAAAAAGAGTTAAAAAACAATTTAAAACTGCAAAAAAAAATCTTACTAATTCTGACATCAAGCTTTAAAAAAGCTTCTTTCTGGCTTTAACAGAAGCAAATGTGTCTATCAAATAATTGAAATCTATGTTTGATGTCACAGAATTTTCAATGGTCAATGAGGAAAACGCCTGTAAATTATCATGAGAAACGCAGCTTCTCAAATGATTTTTTATTCTTTTCAAAAATGAAAAGGAACGTTCACTGGAACAGCTGCTGATAGGCAAGGTAAGAGAAGAAGCTGCAGGGGTGAATCCACATTCGGAAATGTATGTGTAATGTTTAGTGATCTTATCCTTTTAAAACATTCTCCAGGAGAAGATTACCTTTTGCAAAAATTTGAAAGTGTGTTAATTCTTCTGGAAAATGTTCATCTATGTCATCCGAGTAATTATTTTGAAATTCCAGAGCTAAGAGACAACGACTTCACGCGAAATGTTTTTAACTTTATGAGGTTTTGAGCTGATTTTTAAAAAAAATTGAGCCTCTTCTCCCTTAAAGTTGAGAGAAAGTAAAATGATCTTAAAAAAAAAGGAAGTAAGTAACTGAATTTAGGCTAGGCTATTTTGGTGCCCCTAAATTTGTGGTGCCCAGGTCCGCGGACCCGCCGGACCGTGCGTTAATCAGGCCCTGGTCACGACCCTAACACAAGCCCAGTACCTAACTAATCAGACAATCTTGCTCACTGCTCCCCCCCCCCATAAATACTTTCGCACGGAATGTATTGTAACAGTATTTAAACATTAATTTTTCAAATGGTACTACATTAAATTTATAGCGCTGTATCTGCGACATTTGCTCTTTATAACCGAATGCTCGTTATAAACGAATTTTTAAAAAATCTTAAAAAATCATACGCATTTGTTTTTTAATTTTTTACAGCATTTCAAAGAAGTTGTTTAATTTGCTTCCGTCTTTTTCTTGTGTCATTGTTTGCTAAAGAAAACTCATGAGCTGAAAAACGAAATTTTTTGCCCTGATTTCGATAAAACTTTTTGAATAAAAAAAGACCTTCATCACTTCTTCTCAGGATTTATAACTTATTACTATTAACTTTCTGTTCCTTTCAAGGGGGAATGTCAAAAGGGTTTTCCCCAAGAAAGGATTAGCTGAGCTGACGGGAAATTTGTAAAAACTTTAGGAATCGCTTAAGTATAGCTCGCTTTAAGCTGGGTTTGATCGTTATAAGCGAGTTATGCTCCCATAGACTTAACATTATACCGACCAAATATTTCTGATTTCCTCTTCAAATCCGGGATATCGTTAAATCAGGGGTCCTTATAAGCGAGTTCAACTGTATAAAGTTGAAATATGTATTTCCCGTGGCTTGAATTTTCACGATTACGACGAAAATAAACTAAGGCATAAATACATGTATATCACAAAATACGGAATTATTTTTAAAAAACCAACAAATTTTGCAGCCATATTCATCAAAACTAAACCAGACCTTTACATAATTCAAACACATAACATACCTACCAAATTTTTACAGCTCTGTGAAAACAATTCTCAAATAAAGCGTTTCTTATGACATAGACAAATGGTTTAGAATTATGTAATTAATTTCCAGGCAGGTTTTCTTTCCAGTGACGTAGGAAATTTATAAAAGTAGGAGGAGCCGGGGTCCATTGGGTAAAGTGTCTTCACACTCCAGGATCTTCCATACCTACCACGTTTAAGGGTTTAACAGGTTGGATGAGGCAGTAGAGACGGCTCAGTATTTCTTTTTTCCCTTCTTTCTTAAATCAGACCAGGAGCCGAGCATCCGTGATTCAGCACCCTGAGAGGTATTAATTCACTTTCAGAAAATTTGTGACTACGTACATATTTCGCATGCTTTCGTCACCATCAACGGACACGGAGGATCTTTGATTGGCTGGCATCGAACTCGGAACCCTCCAACTAAGAGTCCAACGCTGTACCAATCAGGCAGCCAAGGTCTGTGGGAAGTGTCTGCGATCCGAGGGGCTGAAGCCCGAGGTAGTTCTCTAAAAAATTCAGAACATCGTCTCTAATAACGACAGTCTCTAAAAGTTGCGAACGCAGCTTTAAGAATCGATAATATAATTTAAATCAAATGTTGATCCTAATTATATACTTATGTTTGTGAAAATTACACCATCATCAGGGAATTATGCCAATTAACCGAAACTGAAAATACAAGGCAAGGTAAGGACATGCAAATACAGAGCGAGTTTATTTGTAATTGCAGTATAACACTACAAGTAATTATGTGATATAAATTTCATTCATTTTGGAGAATTCCTGCGTTTTTTACCAACAGAATGATAAAATAGAAGCGTATTAAATGATTATCAGCTCTTTAATCCAGTGATGGTAAAACATAGATATGACCAGGGGCGTGCACAGAAATTTTGGGGCGCGTCAAAAATGACTTTAGCGGGGCCTCCTCCATATTGTTTACCCCTTACCCCAGTTAAAAAAATATTGGACCCCTTCAGGCTCGGGCCCGGGCCAACAGGTGTCCCTTCTCCCCCCCCCCCCCCCCATCCCTGTGCACGTCCCTGGATATGATACATAAAACCTGATTTGTGTGGACAATCCCAAATACAATATTCCCAAGTTTAAAGCTTCTCCCACTCCCATTTACCAAAAGTTAAAAGTTCTTTCTGATTTTTTTTTTTTTTACAAATAGGGATGCGATGCGCCGGTTACATGGCAGTACCGTTTAATCGCCCACTTTGCCGATCATTATTTATAATTGGACTAATTTTGCCGATTGACCGGCGGAAATAATATTTTCCGAAATAAACTTCTTTTGAGCATGCCTTCAACAAAAACTATGATGAATATGCTTATTAACAATAAATAAATAAATAAAATAAATTTTAAAAAATGTAATTTTCTGCAAACATTACTTTTACATATATTAGGAAAGTGTACAGAATAAAAACAAAACAAATAGTTTGGAAAGTGCGTAAAACTGAAAGAAATGTTAAAGAACAACTCTCACAGCTAATATTCACATGACACTATTATGAATAATTAAATCCCAGGAAAATTTTAAGGACGGATACAAAAAATCATGAGTAAGAAAATCCCCCACCCCCTTTTCCAACCACATATTTGCAATGCATCAAGAGAACTTTCAACTGCACTATACTTTCAACCTATATCCATATCAAGTCAATATTTATTCCATCCTAAGCCTCCCTCTCCCCCCCCCCCCCACTCTTTTCACCTCTCTTGCCTTGCAGCTACTTTTCGTTTTTACATTAATGTTATTTCTATTTGTCTTTTGAAGGAGAGAAATGTATATGATCCCATTTCAAACTTCAAAAAAACTTCCTCGTGCTTTTGTTTTATTTCATAACGAAAATCAGAATTATTTCCAAAGTTTGACATCTTCACCCCAGCTTTCGATGACACAACATTTTTTTTTTTTTCAGTTATTTTTTTCTAACTATATATAGGATTACATCATACACTTTAAAATAATTAATAATTCGCATTGATGTGACAATGACTTAAAGATGGGAGAGGGGAGATGGAAAATGGAGCACTATATCGTGATTATCTCAATCGTGTATCTATTTTTGTACAGGAGCTTTTTTTTTTTTTTTTTTTTGTGATCATTTAAAGCTTTTAAATCAGATACATTAGTGTTTTTATGATTGTACAAAAGCTAGGCCATTTAATTGTTCTTCTGTATTGAAAGACCAATTTCCTGACCCATATAAAAAGGCTATTGAACGTTTTTCTCGAGTAGGAACATTTGGAAAAATCCTATATTTGAATGAAAAACTTTGAGGACAAAAGGTAAGCCGGAAAAAAAATTTTTTTTTTTCTTTAAATGGACTTTATTACAGAAGAAAACTTTGTAGAATATTCGGAAAGATTTCATTTATTACTGTAGCGTAATGTTTTGTAGAATTCAGACATGAAGAAATTGTTCAGTTTACAAATAAGTTAGCTTTATAAATTTGGTGATAATCATTGAAACTAAATTTGGTTTACGTTGCTAAATTTCAATACGTTATTTTTAAATTGAAGTGAGTAAAATGCTGATTTACAATTTCAGTAAACACCTATTAATCTGGACTTCGCTTTATCCGGACAACCATTTAATGTACTTATACGGTATAAATAAAGAACGCGTTAGCGCAATAATATATTTTTGTAAGGCTGCATTTTTATTTTTTTAACTTTTTCTAATGCAGCTTTGTATTTCGTTCTCTTGAATTCAAAATACAATTTTTACTGTGTTCAAGTATTTTACTTATGTACATTGGTTCAATTTATAGGTTATTTTGCTTAATTCGTTTTAAACAATCTGGATGACCTGGATCCTCGATTAGTCCGGGTTAATGAGGTTCTACTTCAGTTTTCAAAAACAACATTTCTTAAGATTCTTGGTCATTACTTCGTAAAAAAAAAAAAAAAAAAAAAAACTTCCTCTAAAAATATCGGCAGTATTTAGATTCAAATGGGGTATCACGAAATTCCAATATATTTTAGTTATTCCTTATATCTATCTTATCTGTTTGATTTTCTTTGAGACAAGTGTGAAATAACAATATTATTATTATTAAAGTCTAAACTGACAGAATTATGTACACACAAGAGGAAACTTGACAAGCACAGTAAATTATTTTCATTTCCTTATGAGCTCAATTTTATTGTGCAAAATTTCCGCTTTCTACCCCTTTAAAACACGCATATTGGATAAAGAAGATCCAAAACTACGCAAGAGAAACTAAAAATTTGTATTGTAAATTTTAATAATGTTTATTGTTTTTAGTATCGCTTATTAACTTGTCGATGGGACTCAAAACATTTACCCTTGTATTTCTTTTTTTTCTTTTTTTTTTCTTTTTTTTTTCTTTTTTTTTTGAAGCTTAACCCTCAAGAAACTTTTAAACATAAAAACGGGAAAAGAGAGTGAAGAATTACGCAAGCAAGCACTATACAAATGTCCCAGATCGAGTCTACCCAGTGACGTCACTGGCACTTTTCCCCTCGTTCCTACTTTCGCGGCGCTAAGACCCAGCCCTTGTTCTTCTATGGCTCTGGAATTTATCTGAGATTTTGGTTACCAAGTTGCTGAAGCCAGTTCCAGAGCCCCGGAACAAAAAAAGTTGGACAAAAGATTGCACCTAATAACTGCACAGACAGGATCGCTTTCCTTATCAGGGACCGATTTGCACTGCTGCCGGCCCCCTCCCTCTCTCCTGAAGGCGGTAACTTACGGAAAAAACTCCTTCCATTGTTCAACTTCTTCATTTTGAAAGTGGGGGCAACAGTGGAGTCTCATAGACGCCATTAATGACCACACTCAGTGGCGGATCAAGGGGGGGGGGCTAAGGGGGCTATAGCCCCCTTCCCTTGAGGTTCGAATTTACACTAGATAAAATCGAAATTTCAGAGACTTTTAATACTGCGATACATTTGTGAATTCAAATACACATTACATTTATATATAACTACTATATATAGTGGTATATTAATAGAAAGGGGGACGGCTAGGAGACTGTAGCCCTTCTCACTCTCCCATTTGGTCAAAACTTAAAACAGATCAAAATGTGATCTGCAATGGAATGGAAAGAAGGCTTGGAAGAAATAGTTTCGATCTTCAATCGCTTTTTTTATTTTTAAATCTGAATGTTATAACATTAAAACTAAACCAGCCGTATATGTTTAACTTCGTAAGATCTCTAAAAAATCCCCTACCCTGGCAATGAATGTGGCTCAAATAATGATTGCTTCATTTCTTAGGTGCAAGACAACTCCAAATATTCTTTTCCATCTCTTTCTTCATTTTTCTAAATTCCAAAACGTGGAAAAAATAATGACAGCGAAGATTTCATCATTTATCTTTATTGGAAACCTCATCGAAACTTGAAAAGACAAAAAATGGAAACTTCCCATTATTTCAAAGTGATTCTGTTATTAAAAATAGTTGATTTTAGGGTTTTTTCTGTCTTCCAAATGTTTCTCTTTGAAAACGTCGATTTTCAATCAGAAAAAAATAATAGGCAAATTTGAAAGCGAGAAACGGGACACAAGGTGTCCCCCCTAAGGGCAAGGGCTAACTCCCCTCCCAAATGAGAAAAATTCCCGTCAAAACAACTGCCGCTAAAAATTTCAATGGCGCACTCTGCACCATAATCCCCCTAAGTGGGCACCCCTGCCTAAATTACACAAATAAATTATTTGAAACTAAGTTAATGTAGGCAACAATGACATTAGGGGCAAGTTTTATTACATTTTCTAGTATTTTGGAAGTGTATACTTTTTAAAGATTTTTATCGTTAATGTAGAATATGTTTTGTCTGGAGCTCGCTAAAATTTTGAAAAGTGTTCGGACCCCAACTAAAATCCCTTGCCGACCTTTGATGTAAAGAGTGTTTTTAGAGCATGGCATTGCTACTAAAATGGAAGCTTAATAATTAGATCATAATACTGACTCAACGTGTGACATTTTAACTTTAAAGCATACTGTTTTTCAATTAGGCAAAGCATACACATACACAAACATCATGAGTAAACTAGTGATGAATAACTCGGAGAGGGTCAAAACGGATGTTTCGGACGTCTGTACGTTCTTTGGTACACATGCACGATTGAATAAACCAAAAAAAAAAAAGGCTTAACATTCATTAACGGGTGAGTAAAATGGAAATTTGGGATGACATTTACGTGAAATATTCTTTGCAATTACGTACAATACTTCCTGTATTTCATACGAGAATGCAAAATTGAGTATGGTCGTAATAATAACTATCAAACTATCAAACGTGATAAATAATAGTTGAGATATTAATCTTTAAGAAAAATATAAAATACAATTCATACATACTTGATTAAAATTCATGCTTGCATTTCTTGAGATTTGCTCGGCGTATTTCAATACGAAGACTCCACAGTCACTGGAGTTAGTCTGCAGAGGTGCATTCTAGATTTAATAAATAAAATGATAAATTTAAAAACGAACAGCTCTTAAAGTAGAAAAAGAAAATATTGATTTTGTTTAAGGAATGTGTATTGAATCCATACATCATCAAACATGAGTAATGGTACATTTATTTAATTTTCTTAGGCTTCAACCATTGTCTTCATTTCAGAATAATTCGCATTTATTTGCATGCATACATACTGACATTGGAAGTTAACTGTCTGTAGGGTGGCAAACATACCAGCACTCTTACTCTTACATCAATTTGAAGCAATATATGTGATTTAAAATACAGGGTGTCCAGCAAAGGACTCCCTGGTTTAAAAATTAAATATCTCGAAAACAAAGGACGAAATTGGAATAAAATAAACGGTATGTTTATTGTGAAGCCCATAAAAATCATATACAGGAACTGGGAAATTAGTTTAAAAAATTACCGACAGGTGGCGCTGCACGCTGTTATTGCAATATAAATATCCATAAACAGTGCTTCGAAGAGGTTGGACGATAATTTCTTGTGTATATGTAAGCATATCTGAGAGACGAAGATGCTGCTGAAACAACTAACCTTTTCGAAGTATTATTTATGGAGACTTCTATTGCAATTACAGCGTGAAGTGCCACCTATTGGCAAATTTTTAAAACTAATTTAAAAGTTCCTGTATATGATTTTATGGGTTTCACAATAACTATACCGTTTACTTTATTCCACTATCGTCCTGTGTTTTCGAGATATTTAATTTTGAAACCAGGGAGTCCTTTGCTGGACACCCTGTAAGTTCTGAGGTTTAACACTTACAGCGTTTTTGAACTACCACTCAAAGTGTAGAACTTGCTGCGCTTTCTATTGGTATAACAAGCGGGAAGGAGCAAAGAGCTTAAGTTTCTCTATAGCAGTAGACTATGTGTGAAAGGTTCTTTTAAATTCATAACACTTGTTTCTAAATGTAACCATAAATCAGCTTTTTAAAAAAAGTAATTACTGTTTGTGGTAAAAAGTTTTTGAGCTAAACTAAATAAATAATACATCCCCTAAATATGTTTATTATAAGAACATATCCTTAACTCTCAAATCATTTCCTAACTAATGATTACATTGTTGCAGATTAGAAAATTCAGGTTGTTGTCATACCGAATATTAACTTGAAAATTTTTTACTTAATTGACTTTTAATTCAGTAAAAAAATTTTCTGCTTGAAAAAAAAAGCTGATCATTTTAATTGGATTATGTAAGGAAATTATTTGATTAAACGGGTTTATCAACACTTAAAGAGTAATATTCAGTTTCGAAAGCTTTTATTCTTTTAGGCGGGGTATTTGTATGTTCATTAACCAGATTCATCGGGGGTCGACAATAAATGTATACTTGTAAATTGAATTGTTCATTCTGTGGTTTCTATCCCTATATCCACATTGCCTTCTTGATTTAGTAGGAGAGACTGGGGATACTTAACCCCTGGGGATACATGTTCTCACAGTCAAAAATGTACCAAAGATCCCACAGCCAAATATGTACCAAAATCATTAAGTAGAGATTTGAAACCTGACTATAATGTTAAAGTTATACATTAAAATTGGCAATACTTAGTCTTTTTCATCCATTTTGTTTTATCCAGGGGTGGAAAATTAAAAATCCATTTCTATATCAGCTTTGTATCAGTAAAAACGCAGTTTTGTATCAGGTGAATTCAAGGTTTCGTAACAAAATCTTTAATTTTGTACTCTGTCACTACACTGTTAAAACTACAGGTTGCGTTTGGCACCTTTCAGGGGTGAAACGCTTGTTCACCAGCGACACCCAATACGGAGCCGAAATCGCACCTCTTATTAGGGTGAAAAACGGGCACCTTTTAAAAGACAGACAACGGCGGTGAAAAGAAGGAACCTTCAGAGAGATAAATGGTACCGTTACTGATTTCTACAGTAGATCCTCTTCCCCCCCCTCCGCGCCCTCCCCCGTATTGTGTGCATTTTTGAATATTATTGTGTTTATTGTTTGTGCTTATGATATACAAAGTCTTGGTACGTTTTTCACATTGAATTGATTTTGGGTTAAAATTTGTCATTTAAGGCATTTGATCACATTTCAGACTTTCCAACATAATTTAGAAGCGTTCATGACTTCAATTCCTCTATCCGAGTTCTAACTCTCATATAAACCCTTGGATTGCTCTGTAGTTTTAAATGGATATTGACATTTACTACAGCATAATACCAAAAATTAAGAATGTAGGCATTTATGGATAATTTACGGACACATTCAACATTTTTCAGTTATATTACAATCACGGAACAGCATCGTCGTCCGCCATTAAAGTGGCTGAATTGAACTTATCCCGGAGTACACAGCGCATGTGCGAGCGAGGCACCTTTGCGGAGGAAAAGAGTCGCTATTGGCTACTGCGTGAGCTGATGGCCCTTCATTACCTTCTTTCATCCACTGAGGTGCTAAAAGATATCGGAACAATATTTCCTAGCCTCTGTGACTCTCTATGGCTCCGTATTTGCACCCTAAGGCGGAAAATCGCACCTATCTGGCTCCTCCGGTTTTAACAGTGTACAAAGTTTGAAGCAAATACAAAACATTTGTAGCAAAAAAGTACATAAATAATTTTTAAAACCAAATTTGGTAGCAATATTTCAATTTAGAAAAAGTGTGCAAAAACTACTTGTAGTAAATGTACGATTAATCATATTACGTAACTAGAATCTTAATTTAGTTCTGTGGCTATTTGCCAAAAGTTGATAGGTGAAATTTAAACATTTTCTATTTTACCGATCATGATATGTGTTTAGAGTGGTATTTTTTCATGCCAGAATCTGTTAAGCGGAAAAACTATTAACTACCAAACATGATATAATAAAAAGTTCCATATAAGGTGCACTTTTGAACCCATTGGTGAAACCTGGAATGCTATTTTTTCAAATATAAACCTTGAGCACTGGCCACTACTGGTGTATTAACTTTGTGTGTTTTGCACCGAAATTTCATCAATCAGCATATCATGTTTTGTTTTCCCTCTTCTGAAAAGATGACAAATTCGACATATCAACTTTTGGAAAGCAACCAGAGTTGTTTCTTAGCAGTTGTTGCTTTATAGCATTACATGACACAGAGAACCACTAAATGATTTTAATCTAAAAATTTCTTTTACATATTTATTACATATAAAGCTAAAGAGAGAGAGAGAGAGAAAAGAACCTTCAAAAAAAAAAAAAATATATATATATATATATATATATATATAAGCAGTTTCTAATTATTACAAAGAAAAACAAAGCAGAGGAGGAAGGAGGAGGAGATGCTAGTATAAAGATTTGAGATTCTTTTTGACTTTGGTAATAAAGGAGAAAAAAATCCTTTTTTTTTTTCTTTTGGAATTGATTAGCTGACTTGAAAAGTACCGTAAAGTGGGGCTACTCGAGTCTCCAGGGGCTACGTGAACTTTTGAAAAAGTGTTTCCATATACCCGTCCTGATCCTGATGAAAATCCGACCCGTCCTGATGAAAATAAATAAATGCAGTCTTTGATAAGACATTTTGTAAATGTATTACGTTTGCCCTAGCAAAAGATAATACATAAATTAGGAAAAAAATATATATAGCGTCAGTTTGAAATAATACTGTGAATAAAGGGAACATTAACAAAATTAACGTACTAGTATCAATGTCAAGACTTAAAAATCCTTCTCCATGACAGGTAGTAGTGCTAGGCAGAGGTTGGAACGTGTAACAAAGTTTCTGCTATTCCCGCCTTTTCTGATTGAGGTTATGATTGCACGCTGTCTAAACAGTTGTTTTTATTTTCTGCAAATTTTCACGTCATGTAAGTTCATGGAAACATCTGATACCATCAAAGATAGTTTTATACTTGCATTCTATTTCATAACGAAATAACAGTGATTTAAGGTTATAGCTATAATTAACAAAGTAGCTAATATAAGTAAACAAAAGTGCTCTGATTGCCTTAAAATGGGGCTACTTGAACCCAGCGTTCAAGCATCACCAGGCCACATTTCATCACTAAATTATGTTAAGTAAGGTTTGTAATCTTATATAAAATAAAGAGGTTAGTTACTATTTATACCCATTTATTTGCAGATCTGGGGATAAAAAGGGTCCGAAAGTAAAAGAGAACCCCTTGGAGTAGGAAATAATACGGATTATTAAGAGGAAAAATTACAATTGTGCCCAGATTCAACTAATTCCGGAGAAATGTCTTTAGAGAGTGACTTCAGCTCATTTTGACTTAAGTATATCAACTCTAAAAAAGAAATTAAAAGATCTTCCACAGAACAAGTCTGGACATACTGTAGTATTTAGTAGCGAGAGAGCAGGTATTAAATAATATCAGAGAAAATAAATCAACCCAAGCCATTAAATTGAGGAGTTTTCATTCTTTCTAATGCTTAAATAATGAGAATTTGAATTGTTTTTAGCTAGTTAGATTATATTTCTATTTGAGAAATTATGTTGGCCTAAAAATATGTTTTTATGTATACGTTGACTTTTTGTAATTTATATAAATTGTTAGCTCACTAGAATGTACGTTTTGAGTTTTCTTTCAAAATCATTGGTCCTTCTTGATACCATCACCTACTTTACAGCTTTTTCTAATGGATTTGCCGAGTTCGACCAAGTAGCCCCAGCGCGGGTCTATACTTAAACCCAATTTTTAAAAACAATATATATATATATATATATATATATATATATATATATATATATATATATAAATATTTAAAATTGCTGTTTAAAAAAGTCTTAAGGTGATAGCAGAACGTCCGAAAAGTGGTAAAAACAAGGTTACCAGTGCACATTATGGGTTTAGGGTTTAACCAAAAAATCAGTGTAAAACTCGCAAAAAAAAAAAAGAAAGAAAGAAATTACGGGTCCACGTAGCCCCCGTTTACGGTATACTGATACTTTAAAATTTTTCTTCCCTTTTTTTTTTAAATTAATTCAATTGATAAAATTCTTAATTTTATTATTGCGAGACAAGAACCAAATAAGTTGATTTTTGTGCTTATCATTCCTATTTTTTTTTCTTTTTTCTTTTTTTTTTTAAATTATTTGTTGTAGTTTTAGCTTCATTACGCTATTTTAAAAAAATGTTAGTTTATAAAATATATTGTTCACAACTGTATTGGAGAACAAGTAACTGATCAAAAGCATCATAAGTTCATTAAAGTTGTGCACATTTTTTTTTACATATTTCCTAGTGGGATTAAAAACAATGTTATTTTGTGTTCACATTATTGTAATCTAACGAAGAAAATCAGAAATACTGTTATTTTTTTAGAAAGAATGTGTAGAAAACTAAAATCCATAAGTAAGTTTGTTGATCTAATGAAAATCAGTGGGATCCAGTATCCCTCGTGAAGGGATTATGTATCACTTGAATGTGGGGATACATAATGCCTTTATAAAAATATGTTAAAAAATTATTTTACTGAAACTATCTGTATAATTTTCACTAAAAAAAATACTGTCAGATAGAGGAAAAAATTTCCATATTGTTCACGCAATTAAAAAAAAAAAACAAAATATCAGAGAAAAAAAATTGAAAACTACAATGGGAATCAAGTATTTTTTGTTTCCCCTACTGTACATGATGTGTTGTTTGTCGTTACAAGCAGTCCAGTTTCTTTTTTTTTTTTTTTTTTTCAAGAACCTTTTACTGGGAAATAAGTTTTTCGTTCTCAGCTTTCTAAGTGACTTCGCGCGGAAAAAAAAGGAACACATAAAGGTAAATCAAATGAAAATAATACACATCAAGCTATTAAGCCACGAAAATTGTAAAATGTTCGCACACAAATGTTTTGAGGTAACGAAGTTTTCAACGATTTTATTATTTGCATAAAGGTAGATATTTTAATTCTTATAAATCGAGCACCAAAAACTTTTTTTTGCAAATACGGTGTATTTCGTAAGTTTGAGGGTTACTCCTACACACGCTTAAAATATTCAACAATCATACATTTCTCGAAAAATACAATAATTTTCTTATAAAAAGTTTCTTAAAAGATTGAGAATATGATAATTTTTTCTCCATTTCTACTTGCACGCAACTTGAACTCTTGAAAATTTCTATTTCCGTTTGAATGTTCGTTTAGGATTTGACAAAAAAATATCTTGTTAAAATATATTAAAAATAAAGTCTGAAAAATAAAGCAAAAGCATATGTTTTGCCCTTTTCTGGCAGGCTGATTTATTTCAACTTCGAACAAGATAACTAATATATCCATAACTCAATATTGATATTCATAATCATAGATGGCGCCATCATTTTATTACATTCCTTAGCTTAGATTGATTGGATAATAATAATTTGTGCATATAATATTAGAATCGTATGCTTTTGTGCCAATATTTTCAAAAATAATAATTTTACTTCACTAGTAATCTTGTGGAAATAGGATTTCGATAAAATGGAAGATGAAAATAAATACCAATGCAGTCTTTGATAAGATATATGTATTACGTTTGCCCTATAATAAAAGATAATACATGTATTAGAAAAAAATATATAACGTCAGTTTGAAATAATACTTTGAATAAAGGGAAAATCAACGAAAATAACGCATTAGATGTAAAGAAAAAACACAGTAAATAGCTATACCCACCATTTAGTTTTAAACTTGTGCTTTTTCCCGCTGATATTGCATTACGCTGGTTTCGCAAGCAGCGGTTTTTTTTTTTTTTTTTTTCACTTGAAAAAATTAATTTTATTGTTCTCAAGAACAAAAACTAATCAGGAAATTGTCTTTGAACTTTTTTTTATATGTGTCCTCCATGAGTTTCTCTCTTTCTTTCAGACCCATCGTTTAGAGGGGGAGGAGCCCCCTCATCAATCATTAGGAGCCTCCTGACTTTGAGAAGTAAATGTATTTACACATAAGTGGGCGCAGTTTTTGACAATCTAAATGTATTTTACATTGGTTTCATACCCTTCTCCCTAGAAGAATTCGAAATGACGGCCTGCTTTATTCATTAATTGATCGTGAATTTTCCGAAAATGCTTTTCTTGATCTGTTTGGTTGCCTTGATTTTCATTCGTTGTAGTTCTCGTAGTGTTTGTTGTATTGTGACAAATTTTTTTACGAACTGATCGTTTTCCAGTGTCTTTGTAAAGACAATCTATATTTTAGAAAAGGGGGGGAGAGGGGATATTCTTTCTTGACTGAAGCTCGTATTACCCGTTTTCTTGTCGGCGTTTGTCCAGGAACGAATGTGTACCAACATACCCTGCTACAGATCTCAATTACATTCTGTCGCGAGGTGCCGGTACAGATCCAAACCCAGAAACCTTTCCTTCAGAAGCTCAGCCTCTTATCCATTCCGCCAGTACATCTTTTTGCCATAGCCGGGGGTCGAACCCAGATCTTCTCATTACACGCAGACGTCTCTAGCCACTAGACAAGGCGGGCGACAAGAATAGCCGTTCAAAAACGCATGTGAACTTCACTCATACTTCATTATTACGATTACATTTACGCATAGGTCATCCAAATCAAATTAACAAGATGCTCAAATTGACCGTCTCAGATTTTCACTAAACTATTAGAAATCTTACTCTTTGACAACTTAAATTTTTATGTATATATATTATAAAATATATCATTCATAATTGATGAGTACACACAGATTCCCACAGAAGTTTAAATTCAAAATTACTTTTAAGATGAAAAAAAGTATGATTTTTATTTCGTTTTACTGAATGCATACAAAATTTTTCAGAGTGGCACCAGCAGTTACAGCAATTAATGTAGAACACTTATTTGCAATTTTTACTTCCTTTTACAAAAAAGGAAGTATTGTATTCGCGAAAAAATTTTCACTCAAAAATCGGCCTTAATTTCCATTTTCCTCACTCCCAAATGAATGTTGAGTTTTTTTTTTTTTTTTTTTTTTTTTTCCCGACCCGACCACACGTACCTTTGTACCTAAGAACGTATAGACGCCCGAAATATCCATTTTGACGTTTCCCGAGTTAATATCAACGAGTTTTCTCGTGACGTCTGTATGTACGTGTGTATGTGTGTATGTATGTCGCATAACTCAAGAACGGTATGTCCTAGAAAGTTGAAATTTGGTACGTAGACTCCTAGTGGGGTCTAGTTGTGCACTTCCCTTTTTGGTTGCATTCGTGTGTTTCTAAAGGGGTCTTTTCCACCTTTTGGGGGGGGGGGAGGATTCATTGTTAATTTCGATGCAAACTCAAGTGGTGTTATAATTTGGAGGACACTTGACGATTTATCGCCATTCTTTTGGTCGCCAAGTTTTTCGCGAACTTGGCGACAAATTTGGCGATTTTTTTTAAACATCTGGTTTCAATATGGCCATTGTTGGTGATATTTAGAGAGTTAACTCTTGAATCACATCAAAATTGCAATAATGGGGAAATAACATTAAATTGGTGTAAAAGGAAGTCATGTGATGCATTAAAGCTCGTTACTAAAATGTTATAACTCAAATTTTATTTAAGCTACAGAGCTGTATAATGGCTCATTTTTAAAGAGAATTTCATGCACTTTAATTTGCCACTTGAATATTTCTGTATGATTTTTTTTTTTGACTAAATTTAAAATTGAAAAATTCAAACAGTTGCTCTCCCCCCCCCCCCCCCAATAATTAATATATCCAAAAGTTTTCAGGAAGGGATCATGAAGGAACCATTGCATGAAGTTTTGGGTACACTCATTAAAACACATTAAACTCTTTCAATACATAAAAAAAATGTCCAAAAAATTAAAAAACATAATATTATTTTTTTTAATCTATTTTAATTTATTTTTTCTTTGACTTTGAAGTTTTGTAAACCTTTTTTCCCCATGAAAAAAAGGAAAAATGTTTTTGATGTTAATGATTTCATACTTCAACTATTTTCATTTTTTAAAACTGCTTTCATGCAAAATACTTACAGCCCGGTTATAACATCCGAAGACTACAGTTTCGTCTTTGTTATCTATTCCCGAAGTCAATAAAGTTTTTCTCTTCTTATACTATATGAAAAACGCATTAAGCGCATTCAAAGCATTTATTGTCAGCAAAGTTTCCGAATTTTCTCTCTCTCTCAAAAAAAAAAAAAGAGTAAAAACCTAGTCTGGAGAACGTTCAAAATATTTTAGCAGAAAGAGCAAGTAGTATTCTACGTTATGAACCGTAGTTACTGACCCATCACTCCACAAGTTGTTGAATACATTCATTGAAACACGCCAAAAACTTTTTTTCCCACTTCAAACATTTCAAATAACACTGAACAAAACTTTTTTATTTTTAAATTTTTTTCTCAAAAAGTATTTAAGGTGCATGTTAAATTAAAGTTTATGCAATTCTCTTTAAAATCAGCTATCTTTATCAACTTCATACCTCTCCAAAGAGCTTGAGTAACGGCACTTCAAAACACTGCTGGCAAGCTGAGAAAAAGTACTTTTTAACAAATCTCAAGATTTAATTACTCATCGAAGCAATACTTTACAAAGAAAAGTTCATTTGCATTTCTTTTGCTATTGCTGCAATTTTGATGCTATTTGATTGTAAGAATTACACCTTTCTTCATTAGTATTGAATTGTAGTTGCAGATTTAGACAAAATATCGCGTTATGCCAATAAACCATACTGTTTAAAATTGGATTTTTTTTGGCGATTGCCCAAAGGAAGTCGCCAATGTAAATATGCCTTCAGCTTCTTCGAGTAAGTGAAACTTCTCGAACAGATGTTAGCACTCGACTATATTTATGAAAGCGTACAAACATTTAGCATGTTAATTAACACATTTCTTGTGAAATGCTCTACAATTACTTTCGGCATTGTATAAAACTGTTATTTTCATACTACAGTCAACGCTCTATAGACCGACCTCCTATTACTGCGACCCTTCCGACATAGACCGCTGCATGAAGTCCCATTTCCTATTCCATAGATGCAATGTTATTTTACCGTCTATTAGAGCGACCAAACTGAACCGTTCATTCTAATATAACGTCCAAAACTAAGTTTTGTTTTTTGATTATCCTCAGGCAGTGGCGCCCACAGAAATTTTGCAAGGGGAGGGTCCAAATCGAAAGCCTTATTCGCATCATACTTCAATACGCCATCAAACATATTGACTTGATTTTATCGATTCCCGAGAACGAAATAAATAACGAGAAAACAAAATAATTGATGCTTTTACTGTATTCATAGTTAAAAAAGGGATTCAAAGTCATAGAATCTCATTTTAATCTGTAATTACAAAACTAAAAACATGGTTATTACAGTGTATTCATTTATAATCACCATTCTGCTTCTCATAGGCAATTCGTTATAGCAAAAGTGCACAATATTTTTAAAAATCTTTTAGCGTGATGATTTTATTTTTTCTCTTATTAGATCGTAAATTATTGTTACCTATGTTTGAAATTAATCTATGCACAAAATTCATAGAATCGTAATCAATCGGGGGGAAACGTAAGACCTATGGGAGGGGTCCGGACCCCCTGGACCCCTCCCTTGTGTGCGCCACTGTCCTCAGGACTAACTATTCAAAAACTAGTACTTAAACATTTTATGTTTTTAAAGGTAAAATATTTGCATTGAAAAGAATTATTTGTTGGTATAGAGTAAAAGAAGTGATGAAAACCGCGCAGAAATCGTAGACATTACGAAATATATGTTCTTTAAAAACTCACACAAGCAGAAAGCTTCTACAATTGCAGCATAACAATTTTAAAAAGAGAAAGAAACTAACCAAAAATTTTGAAAAATTACATTGTTATTTTGTTAGCTTTTTGATTCTCTTTTAAAAATGAGCATAGCTATGAGAAACTATTAGCGGGTTTTAAAAAAATGACTAAATAACATGCAATACATTATAACGACCTCTCGTTATAGCGACCGATTTTGTTTGGACAACGAGGATCGTTATAACGAGCGTCGACTGCAATACCCTATAATACTGTCCCTGGATCGGAGCAAAGGAGGAATAGGTTGGGAAAGGGGCGGAGAGCAGAGCAGATAATGATTGTTCATTTACACGATGAGGCTCTCTCCCTTCATCCGAAACAGCCAATGAGTGATTTCTCCTCTCTCCTTAGAAACCGCCATCTTATTAAAGCAATTTCTATTGCAAAAAGTAAGCTTGTAATCATGCATAGACGTTTTTCAAGAGTAAAAATGCTCAAAAGTCAACATTTGTAGCAAAGGATAATAAAGACGAACAAGGTCAGTTGGAAAAATATCCGACTTTTGGCAAAAAAAAAAAAAAAAAAAAAAAGCAAGCCTGGACTGTAGGAAATCTGATAGCCCTCAAAGTATTTTCTTAGGACTTCACACACTGTATGCGATATCTGTACATATCATTACAAGAGCAATATTTAAAAAAAATGTAATGTATAATGCTTTTTAGCTAAGAAATCACATACGTATAAGTCATTTCTTTAGGCAAATAAAAATGTCTTTAACACTCGTTTTGAAATGAAATATAGATATATCACGTGCAGGACAAAATGCCAGTTTTCTGTGGAATGGCCCCTTTAATATTTCAATTTGGATTTTTATTAAATTTATGTTCTTCTGATACTCTGAGTGGGCTGTTCGTTGAGTACATGATTTGGTTAAACAAAAATCATCCTTTTGTTTAAAAAAAATAAATAAATAAACATTTTAAATACCTACAAAATTTAGCACAGCGCTTTATGTGGGAATTGTGAAGGCATTTCCAAAACAAATGCATGCAGTTTTTTAGGCAAAATTACTGCGCTCATCGCTCAGGCTCAGTTCTTTGATTCCAACGTTCAGTATCTTTTTATTTATCTAGTCACACAATAGATGGCGGTACTTAACTCTTTGTAAGTGATTTTTTCTTCGCTAAAATTTCAGGGGGAAATATCGGTTGTGTTGTTGTACATAGCCATAGGTGCATTGACTTACGTTAATTAAAGGCACGTAAGGGCGTATCCAGAGGAGGGAGCAAGGTGAGACAGAAAATATTCAAAACAAAACCAAAAATGAAAGAAATTTCAAAAAGTAATTAATTGAAAATTATTTCAATTCCTGTACTGATCGATGAGTCCGGCTCTAGTTACTTGGTGACTGAGTATGAAAATGTATGCTCATTACATTATTTTAGGGAAAACAACGAAAGAACTACACTAAAAAATACCCGTTTTTTTTCCCGGACTTTTCCCGTATACAGTAAAATCTGTGAAGTTGACCACCTTTGTAAGTTGACCACTTTGTTCAGGCACGGAATCAGCCTTTATCATATAAATCAACCTTTGTAAGTTGACCACCTGTTAAAGTTGACCACTAAAGTAGTGCACCGCAAGTGGTCAACTTACACTGGTTTCACTGTATGTGTCGGTTTGAATCCGTTTTGTTGACAAAACGGTTTTTCCTCGTTTTCCGCTTCAGCTATAAACAGTTTAAAACAGTTACTTTGATATTATTTAATAATTTTAATATTATTTTCTACACTTGCTTTTATTTCTCAGCAATTATTTTAGGCTTTTTAGCAACTTTACTAATAAAATTTCGACTCGGTTGAACTGTTTGTCTGTCAGCAATTGGCAACTCGTCGAATGCGCGCTATTCTTGATCAAGATAGGGAAAACTCTGCTCAGCGCTGGAATATTCAATCAGGTGAGTTTCAGCCTATGTTGCTAACCAGATTTTTAATTGCAAATGATTTTTGAAAAGTTAAAATACCTATTTTAAAGTGTGAACTCTGTAGTTATGAGACAGGGTCAGTCAAATCGTATGTTGATCACTGTAGATTACACAGAAATGTTCACGGAGTAACATTTCCTTGTGGTACTCGACCTTGCCCGCTCCATTTCAAAAACTATAACTCATTCAAATATCTTGTTTTTCGAGACCATAAATTATCTAAAGAAGTGCCTCGAATCGAAGGCATACGTTTCAAGTGCAGTTTGAGTGTTTGTGAAAACATTACTTTGAATGATTTGCTGCAGTTGACTTCCCATATAAAACATCACATTGATAAAGGAATAAAAATGCAATATCCTTTTAATAACTGTGCCCTCAACTACATTAAAAAGTCATCATTCACCAGCCATATTAGTCGCTGCCATTGAGATGTAATTAATGAAATAAAACTGCCTAGTTTTTGAAATCCATTCATTCCTCTTCAAGTCAAGTTGTCCCTGAAACTGAAGCTAGTGTGCAATTCCTTACAGAACCAGTTATTATTGTCAAAAATGAGACTGTCGCAGCTGATATTTTAAACAATGCTTCATTGAAAAAATAATTTTATTAAGAACTTGGGTCTATTTCATCTAAAACTGGAGTAAAAAAGCTTTTTGCCTTCCAATACAAGTCAAAACATATGTGATGAAATGTTACAATTAAGCAATGTAAGAAATGAAAGCGATCTGCAAAAATGTAAAAAAATAAATAAATAAATAAATAAATAAATAAATTCTTCACTTGCAATTTATGCTAATGATGCTGAAAACATAATTACTGAAATTAAGACGATTTGTATTTCTGCAATTTTTTTTTTTTTTTTTTAAATTATGTTGAGCCAGTTAATATATACTTGGGAAGAAATAGTTTGAAACTACCCTCATATTGCCAATATACACTGGTATGCAAAAATTAAGGACGAAGTCGAAAAATTAGCGTATCAGCTGAACGAAGAGGCGGAGAGGACAGAAAGACCAATCAGGAGATTTAGTAAGGTAATGTACGGTAGCACATGCGCAGATATGCAGGCAGACGTAATGGGGGAGTGTCTGAGTAGTATAAAGCATGTTGTCGGTGTAAGATCAGTATGTCTGGCAAAGAGATTGCACGCCGTATAGCAGTTAAAATCACACCGAGTTGCTGCTTCAGCGAGAAATGGCGAATAATCAATCTGTTAGACGACATCTGGACGCTTTTACCCGAGGTCAAATCATTGGGAAGTTGGAGGAAGGCCGCAGTGTGACGTGTGGCTGCAGAGTTTGGTATTGCTCACAGCATCGTTTCACGACTTTGGAGACAATTTCAAATTACACGAACAGCTATCCGGGGGTTCAGTAGTGGTCGTCCACGAGGAACCACACCCGCAGATGACCGGTGTATTGTTTTACAGGCCAGAAGAAACAGGCGGCAGACAGCGGGAGAAATCGCTAGACACACGACACAGGCGACTGGACGACCGATATCGCGTTTTACCGTGGACAGAAGACTGCACGGTGGTGGTCTGTTTACACGACCCCCTATACGGTGTGTACCTCTAACGCCTGCCCATCGGAGAAGGCGTTCTCTGTGGGGCCGGGAACACCGGAATTGGAGAGACAATGAATGGGGACGAGTATTTACAGATGAGAGCAGATTCAGTCTGAGTAGCGATTCTCATCACATACTCATCTGGAAAGAGCGGGGCCGCCGCAATCATCCCTGGAACATCATTGAAAGGGACAGGTATGGAGGTCGCGGTGTTCTCGTTTAGGGAGGCATCATGCCTGGTAGTCGTGCAGGCCTTCACATCTTCGACGCAGGTTCAGTCAACGGGACCCGTTATTGTAACGAGATTCTTCTTCCATATGTGCGTCTTTTTAGAGGCGCTATAGGTCCGCAGTTCCTTTTCATGGACGACAATGCACCATGTCATCGCACAGTAGCTGCCGAACAGCTCTTAGAGAGTGAGGATATTGAACGTATGGATTGGCCGGCACGATCTCCGGATCTCAATCCTATCGAGCATGTATGGGATTTTCTAGGTAGACGCTTGGCAGCTCGTACCTTACCACCAGTAACGATTCGGGAGCTTCGATTGGCGCTGCAAGACGAATGGGCAGCAATGCCTCAACAACTCATTGACACCCTCATTCTCAGCATGGGCAGACGCTGTGAAACCTGCCTAGCAGTCGGGGGAGATCATATCCCCTACTAAAGACCGAATGTTTCTTGCTGGACACCCATCACAGGGATGTTTCGGCCTTCAGTCGCATTGCGCTCCATGCTACTTTTTCAATAAAGCTTATTTTTATCCCTCTGATTTTTCTTTTACTAAGTGTTGCTTACATTACACATGTCCTTACGTATTGGGGTTCTTACGGTATTAAATGTGTTGATTAGGAAAGCTTTTGTACAAAGTTATATTGAAAAAACCGTCTCGTCCTTAATTTTTGCACACTAGTGTATACCATTACTGGCAACGTTACAGAATATGCTGAACAATAAAATAGTATAGCATTTGATTAATGAATATATGAGCACAAGAATTAATGATGTTGTGTTGCATGACATTTGGATGGTGAAATGTTTAAGAAAAATAAGTTCAAGAAAAATTCAGAATTTTTACCGGTGATACTTTACCAATATGCATTTAAATTGTAAACCCTCTCGGTTTTACAAAAAAGAAAAAAAAAATCATAAATTGATTACGGTTTATTTCTCATTAGCTAATTTACCACCATTTTATAGATGCAATAGTGAAAATATTCAGTTGCTTCTTTTGTGTAAAAACACAGATTTCACTTACTTTGTGGAAAGAAAAATATTTTCATTATTGATAAATGATTTCAAAATTCTTGAAACTGAAGGAGTAGTAATTAATGGCAGAACTGTCAAAGGGTATTGTTTGCTCTATTGTGGGAGACAATTTAGGGTCCCACTGCATTGGTGGATTTGTGGAGTGTTTCAATGCCAAGCTTGTACAAGCTTGCTTATTTGGTTGGAGCTCTGAAAATAAAGCTCGAGTAAAATGTAAAATTTCATCATTTCCCTAATGTTGGTATGGAATCCAAAACTTATTTCTTCACATAGCTCAAAAACCAATTTCTGAAAGTATATCTTCCCATAGTAGTACATTCAAATGCATATGCAATTGCATATCCTTGCTTTTTTTTTTGTCATGTTAGTGCACTTGAATGCATAAATGTTTATTACTGGGTTTTTAACTTGATTTTAGATCCTTTTTTTATCTTTGAAAAAAAATTTAAAAAATTAATTTTTGTTTCACTATGTCTTATAGACGACGACCTTGAAGAACCATTGCTTACCATTTTTTGTGTGAATGAGTGATTGAATATGTATGTGTATCCCCTTATAAAAAATAGAAGATCCAATCATTTTGGTTCAGAAATGACTAGTTTTCTAAGCATTTTTAAAAATATTGCATATTTTTCATTTTTTCTACATATTTGGGTATTTTTAGTGCATATTTCAATCACTTTTTAGTGAATATAACCACAGCTTAATTATACATTAAAAAATAATGATGATAAATCTTGTACAATTTGTAACAACACGTAAGTACTGTGCAGTGTATCTATAGGGTTTTTACTTATTGATTTTAAAAAAATTAAGTCTACTAAAATATTCTCTTAATGCCTTAATTTTTAATATTCCGTTACCGTTACAGATGAAATTGAAAGCCCTAAATTTTTAAGGAAACTTTCTCTTGAATTAATTTCTTACCTGTATTTATAATTAATAGACTAAAGAGATCCATTTATTTAGTTAACATACTATAAAACCTGACCAAACTGGTTAAATTACTGTGAATACTAGTAATTAGGTGCCTATGCACATTTTCCGTTGAGTGTTTCATTAACAGTTTTTCAACGTGCTAATCGCATCTGGTTACAATACACTGTTAAAACTACAGGATGCATTAGGCACCTTTCAGGGGAGAAACGCTTGTTCACCAGCGGCACCTAATACGGAGCCGAAATCGCACCTCTAGGGAGAAAAACAGGCACCTTTCAAAAACTAGACAGCCGGAGTGAAAAAAAAGGAATCTTTGGAGAGAGAAATAGCACCCTTACTATAATAGATCCTCCTCCTCCCTCTCCCGTATTGTGTGCGTTTTTGAATACAGTTGTGTATTTATTTATTTATTTATTTTTAAGTTTTGTTTTGATTTATGATATCTACGTTTTGGACGTTTTTCACATTGAACTCGGTATTGGAAATGATTAAAACATGTAATTACAGCATTTGATCATATTTCAGAGTTTTCAACATAGTTAAGAAGTGCTCATAGCTTTAATTCATCTGATCGTGCTCTAACTCAGTGTTTCTCAACCTCTTTTGACCCACGGGCGCGGTAAAAGCAAATGAAAAATTTTGCGGACCGGTGAAATCTTTATCATTTTCTTAAAAATTCATAAAATAAGCAATATGAATAATAACTCTGGGGCCGTTAAAAAACATGTGAAAAAAAATTCAGGGTTCTGATGTTTTTTTTAACAAAAAAATATGTTAAAAATTAATAAAACAATAAATATCTACCCCTTCACTTGGTATCAAAGATCTGTCACAAATACGTTATAATTTAAAAACGAGTAATAATTTAAAACATGTGAGAAATTATACATTTACTAAACCATGATGTATTCCGAAATTGAAGCATAGCTGTACTTATGGATTATTTACATGATGAGCCAAAAATGTTCAGGGATATTACAATTACGGAAAAACAAAATCGTTTCATAAACGTTAATTAAGAGCAACAAAATAAAATGCACATAAAGTTTTTCAACCAGTTAAATAAAAAACCAAAAGAAATTTCTAACGCTATCACTAACCGCTAACAGGAAATGATTCTAACACTTGAATGAAAAAGCAAAAAAAAAAAAAAAAGAGCTAGACTGAGAGAGATTTTTTTTCCCTCTAGCTTTCTGTTATAATCTACGAAGCACAAGAAACATTTTTATTAAGGTTCTTTTGGTGATTAATAAAAGCAGCTTAACGAGTATTCAAGAAAATAATGACAGATATTTTCTGTAGCGTTTTGAATGATGGAAATTTCACGATAGTAACGGTAAACGGGAACTAGAAGACTAACGGTTACTGAAAAGCAATAAATGCACTTTTAAACACTTAGCTATGTTTGAAAGCCCTAAAAGCTACAAAGTGATCAAAAGCTATACTTTACTTGTAATTTCGGATAATTAATCCTAGAAAAGTTGTGTTTTAATCCAATAGTGTACTTACTTCATTCAATGTGAAAGACACACAAACGCAATCATCATTTGTCCGCCATATTGAGGTGGTTGAATGTATGTCTAAGGCAAAAAGCGCATGCGCAAGGAGTCTTTCTGCGATTGCATGCTCTTTTGGCTCCTCTGCTCTATTTTCTGGCTTGCATTGCACCTTCAGGCACTATGCTTTCACCTTAGAGGGAATATTTTCACTCGTCTGGAACCCCTGGTTATAACAGTGTATCGTAAAGTGATATAATTACGGTATATCAACATACTAGTCCTATATGGTTACAAAACCGTAAAATATTACGTTGTGGTATCTTTACAGTTTTTTTTTTAACGTACTAGTGGAATATGGTTACAAAACCGTAAAATGTTGTATTTACGGTTTTTCACCGTAGTAGTGGAATATGGTTACAAAACCGTAAATTGTTGTATTTACGGTTTTTCACCGTACTAGCTGTATACGGTTAAAAACCGTAAAATTACATGTTTACGGTTTTTTAAACCTTTCTAGTTGAAAACGGTTTTGAACCCGTAAATGTGAAGTATCAACCCTAACCGTAAACTTTACGGTTAATCAGACGGACACTTTGCTGCCGGTTATTTCACCGTAGTTTTACGATGACATTTCTAACAGTGTTGGTAAAGCATAAAATCTAGCACAATTAGGAATGGAAGGAATACCAAAGCGTTTAACATTTAATGGAAGAGACTGAATAGACTTGACAGTAGAAGATATAATCCGCCCATCCTAGTTGATTCCATTTATAAAAAAAACTTTGCAAAAAATCTCCAATAGACCTTTTAACACTAAGAATTTAGTTGTTCTGCCTTTCTTCTCTGGTATTAGTTTTGATTCCAATATAAAAAGCGATTCCAATTCCAAGTGGTATTTTCTCTTATTAATAAACTTTCGTTCTCTTCTGTTAAAGATTCTCTTCACCCTCTTAATTGTTGTGGGATCTATAAAATTGTTTGCAATTGCGGACTCGGATAATACATCGGACAGACCCGCCGTTCTTTGAAATTTCGCTTAAAAGAACATCAAAGCTATGTGACAAAACAACAGCTGAATAAATCCAGTATTGCTCAACACTATAGGGAATCGAATCACTCTTTTGATTCTAACTCTTTATCCAAAAATGCTCCAATTCGTTGGATATTGATTTTTGGGAATCTTTCCACATCCTGAGGAACCGTTCTAATTAAGTTAACGATCTTACTGCAATTCCGCATTTTTTAACCGACTTCAAAAAGGAGGCGGTTATCTGTTCATACCGTATGTATGTTTTTTTTTTTTTTGTCCACTCGCAGCGTCTCACCTAGTGAACCGATTTTGATGATTTTTTTTTAATGGATAGGGGATGGCTCAACTTAGGTCCCATTACTTTGTTTGACCATATTTGTTCTATAGAAAAAAAGTTATGGGCAAAAAACAGTAAATTTCATGTAATTTACCTATTAAATGATTAAATATAAAACCCATTGTTATAAAGTTTTGGTGCCATACAACAGTAACATTAATAGTTATTGTAATGATAATTTTGAATGAAGGCTTCTCTGAAGCAAGCATCAAGTTTCTTCAGTGTTATTGCTTTATAGTCGGGGTAAACCTAACCTCGAAGCGAGATAATGCTGTGATTAAGATCTGCTTAGGGCCTTCACAATGCTACCAGGTTAAGTTTGCCTGAACTATACTTTAGTGTTTTTATTGTTATCAAGTATGCCAATAACAGATGATCTGGACTAAGTAAGGAGATACAGGGTTGCATCACAAGCAACTTGTATGCTGTGGAACAAAGGTAATTTTTTAGCGGCAATCGCTTAAAGTTTTAAGGCATATTTATAATTTTTTTTAGTATGGAGCATTTTTATGAAAAAAATAAGGTGAAGTTTCGTGATGGTAACTCTTACTATTTCTGAAATATTTACACTAAAAAGAATGAAATAAAAAATTTTGAAAAAAAAAAAAAAAAAAAAATAGAACCGACTTTAAAAGTGCTCTAAAAAGTGAAAAATAATTTTATTCTTTAAACACCATCGATAATATTTTTAAACATAATTTTTGAAGTTGGCGCAAAAAAGATAGACTAAATCATTTACAACCATAACTCAGCTACAACTATAAATTTAAACAGGCCCAGTTTCTTACATTATGCAGTGATAACAGAATATTTTAGTAATGATATAAATGTTTCGTTCCTAACTTTGGATATTTTCTGAAAAAAATATGAACGAAGCATATGGTTACAATGGATTTTACTTTTTGTTTTTTCGCCAACTTCAAAAATTATGTTTAAAAATATTATCGATGGTGTTTAAAGAATAAAATTATTTTTCACTTTTTAGAGCACTTTTGAAGTCTGTTCTATTTTTTTTTTTTTTTCAAAATTTTTTATCTTCTGTGTGGACTCCTTTGATAAAATTGGTTTAGTTTTTCTATTATTTTTATGTAAACGTCGTACATTTCTTGCTTTTTTTTTTTTTTTTGCTTTCTTATTTTGTTTTATGATCAACTAATTCCAATTTGCTTATCCTTCACTCTGTGTGGTTGCTTTTTTTTTTGTCCCGCTGGTAAATTTAGTTTTTCCTGCTAGTAAATTTATTGCTAATTTATTGAGTGGTGTCATTTTTGAACTATTTGCATTGTTTATGGGTTTTCTTGGAAATTTATTACTAAACGGTTTTTTCTGATGGAATTATATAATGAATTTCGCCTCCAAGTGTCATTTCATCTTTTTTGCTTCGTTTAATCTCAATTTTTTGCTATTTATACTATCACCGTGTTGCTTTTCTCGGATGACTTTTCATCCACAAGCTCACACTTCTTTGCATTGAAAAGGTGTTCCTTGTAACACCGAAACACGTGTCTGCAGTAATTTGCATTTTTTTTTTTTTTTTTGTGCTTCAAAACGTTGGATAACTGATTATTTTTATTTTCAGCACAAAGGTATTTATTCGTTAAACCCATACCTTATTTGAGTTTTTATAAATTAATTTACATTTTAACTATAAAATATTACATGAATAAGAAAATCATAGCTTCATAAGATATAAGTTTTATTGAAGAATTCATACTTCTTGGCGAATTTAGAAGCAGTTGCTAATTTGTTCTTAAAAATTGTAAAGTACATGCCGTTTCTTTTAATATTATGGTTTGCCAATTTCTATTAATTATTTATTTCATTTTGCATTTTTTATAAGCTGAAAAATAAATTTACTATTTCGAAAATAGCTTCCTGGATCGAAATGACTTTTCTAGTCATGTCTCCGCACTTTTTTTATTAAATATTAGTTACTGATTCCATCAAAGAAGAATTAGTAGACGAATCACGACTATACGTGTTTTTGACTACGAAATCAGTGAGTTAAATCTGTACCTCAGAGCCAGAGTAACGTAAGACACATTATGATAATTTTTCAGTAGAGCTGAAAAACTTTTTTCTGGCGCATGCAAAGAATGTAATTTTTGGTTGAATAGGACATTGGTAGTAAAGAATGGGATACTATTCAAAGTGAGAAATTTTTTTATTTATAAGACGAATAATAACACGAATAAACATAATAATAACAACAATGCTTTACACTGATCTTCTAACAGGTGATACAGCCGCCCATTACAGAAGATAATTCAATGACGTAAGATAATGCACAGACGTAAAATACATTGGCCTCAAAAAGTAAGGTACAGCATGTTTTTCGAAGTTCGCCATAAAACAAAGTGGCAGTAACAATAAAATGCATAGTTTGCATGAATGATAATAACGAACTTTAAAACCATTTATAAAAAAAAGTTGCTACCACTTTTATTTTATAGAAAGAAACATTTTTACGAGTGAGAAAAAATATGCAAACATAGTTTTATGTGTATGTCGTGTTGATTTTCAACTGTTGTTGGCAGTTTCAGGGACAATAGTCAATAGAGTTTAGAAAATGTTTCAGAGACGTCGTCTACCCGATTCGTTCAGGTGGCGGGCAGTTGAATGGAAATGGGATTGTCGATTGTGGCAGGCTGATGCTGCTAGACGTCTCAATGTATCTCGTAGTGTTGCTCTGCAATTTTAGGATCGATACCAATCCTAAGATTATGTGTCCATGAGACCTGTTCCAGGCCGACCACGAGCTACAGCACCTGCACAAAACCGTTTTCTAGTTCTTTCGGCCCAAAGGAGAAGAACCTTTGTAGCATCAGGAAGAAGAATCTCTGCTACTACGGTGCGGATGGTCTTCCCAATCCAGGTCTCTATGCAAGACGACCAGTTGTGTGTGTTCCCCTTAACGGACCATAGCGAAGGATCCGCTAATGCTGGGCAAGAGAACATGTTTCCTGGACCCATCATGGAGGACCTCTGAGTGGTCTGAGACATCGGGATAAGATCCTTGATCCATGTGCTGGTACTATTCGTAATGACTTCATTTTGATGAGTATCTTGAGGACCAAGACTTGAACAAATGGAATGGCCAACTCGATCTGCAGACCTGAATCCGATAGAACATCTTTGGGACTATCTTGGCAGACAGGTTGCTGCTTTAAATCCTCCTCCAAGGTCGTTACATAAGCTGGAACACAAAGCTTACTCTGTGTCTGGTCTTGACTTCCTATTCCGGTGCCCGACAACTTAATAAACAGTGTTTAAAATCGACGCCGTCAATGCATCCAAGATAGGGGAGATACATTTCTTATTAGAATCCATTTACGCATTGTTTCTATAATATTTTACAACATAACAATGTGATGTTCTGTTTTCTTCAAGAATGGACTTTTCCGTTCACTTTTTTTTTGTTATAAATCGTTTTTGCAACACACTTAAACAAATTTCTATGACGCATTCAATAAAAAACTACTTAATGCACACATCCATCAAATTTTTTGTTTTTACATTCATTAATTTGCAAATTAGATGCAAAAAACCGGTTGTACCTTAACTTTTTTAAGCCAGTTTAGGGGAATATGGGGCAAAGTGAACTAGCGAGGCAAAGTGAAATAATGGAATATTTACTCAGCTTTAAGCACCACTTGCCTAGTAATATTTTAACTATGTAGTAACACATGTAGTCTATTCCGTGTAGTCAAGAAGAAAATGCCTCTAAAATAAAGAATATGATAATACATGCAATTTTCAAAAATTGATACTCATATTGTAAGATTTTGTTGTAAGTGAAAATTTACTTTTTTATTACAGAATGACAAAGTTATTGTTATTAACATTTTAAATATTGATTGAGACCTACTAATAAACGATTACGGATTTATTTGCTTACTATTTAAAATATTTTCCTTTCAAATGCTTTGTACAGTTAATCAAGTGCATGCTGGGCAAAGTGGATGGGGGGAAAGTGAATATTATATTTCATTTACTCATTCAAGCTTTTATAAAATCATTTACGTATTAGTCAATTAGTTGTTCTATTTACATTATTTCATTTAAAAGTTCACTCATTTTCTTATTCATTCACTATCTTATTGATTCATGTAAATTTTCTCACTTATTTATTCGTTTATTGTTTCATTTTATTTTCATTTATTCATTCTTTCTTTCTTTCATTTACTCTTTATTCAATCAAAAATATCTTTAACAATCGAATAGAAAGTATTTCATTAGAAAAGTGTGTTATTTTTCACTTTGCCCCATAAAAATAAGAAGGGAAAAATTTCCACCTTTTGAAAAAAGTAAGTAATTTTAACCATTTCACTTTGCCTCACATTCCCCTACTTATGGGGATATAGTACCTCAAAAATGATAAAACTATGAAAAAAATTTTTAGTGCTTATTTCAAAACTAAAAATTGATCCAAACACTGGGGGAAAATTTCATCGTTTTTGTTCAGGTATTCAAAAAGTTATGAGTGGTTTTAAGTCATGCTCGCTATGTGTTCTATGTAATACTTTTGCAGTCAGGATAATATATTTAACAAAACTGTGCATTGGATAACCATTTCATAAATTACTCAAATGTTTAGAGCATGTTATAACTTTAAAAACAAAATTTTTTTTTAAGTACGATTTTTTACATATTTAATCACAGGAAATTTTCTAAAAAATATATAAGCAAATGAATGCACAGATTTTTAGAAATGGTAGTTGTGATCGTTTAGCAAAAAACATTTTTTTTTAAATAAGTGCCAACACAAAAAAAACCTTAGGGATTTTTAAAAATTGAAATTTTCCTTAATTTTTCGAATTTTTTAAAAAAGTGGGCAATATTTTAAAATTTTGAAACTAAATTATTGATTATGAAATATGTATGCATGTTAAGGTTTCAAAGAAAAATTTATTTAAATTAAAAAAAGGTTTTGAAGGTACTGTGATCCCTTAACTGAACAGCAGTTATAAATGAACTTGTATTATTTACATATTTCAACAAATCTGTTTATACAGAAAGAATTGGGCATAAGATAAAACAAAAAATATTGGAAAAAAAACAAAGTAAGATGAAGATCCGGTAAAACAAAAGGTAACAAACGATACTTAGTGTATAACAATAGTTAAAAAATATTAATGATACTCACACATACATTTCAATTATAACTGAAAACATTGCTACTTTGCATGTACCAACACTGAGTATAAAAATACAGTTGACTATTTAACGACTTTCTCTATTTAACAACGGCTTTTCACGGTCCCAGATGGTCCACTATAATGTTAAAAGCATTCTATTTAAGGACGCTTTCTACTTAAGGACGATTTTTTGTGGTCCATTGAAAGTCGTTAAACAGAGAGCCAAATGTATATGTAAAATGTATATGTAAAATATAAAAGCTAGCACTAATACAATTATAAGTTCAAAAAGAAAAGAATATGAAAAGACCCGCGGATATTCCGACCACAGTAATTGAGAGTTTACTGTGTGTAAGGGGGCAAGAAATTTTAAATATCTGCGAAACCGGGGTAAACGTTTATAAAGATTTAAAATTTTCCCTTTTACAACAAAGAGATATAATTTAAGTTAAATTCTGTTTTAAAACTGGATTTTGACGATTTTACCTAGGTAAGATTCCAAAAGTCACCAAAAGCTTTAATAACACTGAAAAACAAATTTTAACCAATTTTCTGTTCCTCAATGTACTTTGGTTGTTTCTTATAGATATCAAGGTGCTGAAAAAGAATGTTTGCAAAAATTTTCTATCACCCTCCAATTTTCAGAAATTTCATTTATGAGTTTTGGATTATATAGGCTATCTTATAGCAGTTAAAAGTTTACTATATGTTTCTTTTGGATGCATTTGATCCATGATCTGATATCACCACAAGAAATCGTTAAAAAAGTAACAATAAAATATTGACATTATATGTCAATATCGTAACATGGGGCAAATATTTTTTATAAACATGTATCAGAGTAAAATGGCTTTACACGCTAATCTATACCCTTGGATGACATCTAGCTCAACAGAAATTTTTTTGTGCAAGATCATATTGCTGGGAGTCCCAGGTTCAGATGCTTTGTGAATGTAACAACGCAGCAAACACTCATGGTAACGTAACTCCTTGTTTAAAAAATCAAAAGCCTCTTGCGAATAACTATCAAGTTGGTCTATCGTTTTCATTTTTTCGAAATCAAGAACATGAGGTCCTGATTGTTTTAAATGTTTGTAATATAAATCAAAAATGCCATTTTTTTCGAACAGATTTATAGAATTCACCTTAATACACGTGTTAGACAATGTCACATTGCAGGGAAAAGGTTTGCCTGAGTAGCAGCAATTGGCCTTAAAAGATTTATTTATATTGCATTTTGAACCGTCTGAATGATCTATCGAGCAGATAAACGATCTCGGTTCAAAATCGTGAAACTCAGTTGACTTAGGAGAAGAGTATTTGTATAACTTCTTACTTGTGCGTACTGGTAATTTTTGATCTTTATTCCGCATTGGCACTTGAGCTAGCTCTGCGTTTCGTGGCACTGAGTAATTGAAACTACTCTTTGCACAATTAGGTGTGATTAGTGAATTATCATTTTTAGAGGAAACTACCGGTGTAATCTTTGGTAAAACTGCTTTAAATCCATCACAATTTGTGCTGAAATAAGAAGTAGACATATTTTGTCTACTAACCCTTAGACACGATTTAGAGAGGTCGTTCATTTCAGGAGGCGGATACTCTTCTTTTACTTTAGAAGCATGATGCTCATCCGATACGCTTTCCTTGACGTTACAAATGTAATTGAAACGACTCATTGCACAATTAGGTGTGATTAGGGAATTATCATTCTTAGAGGAAACCACCGGTGTAATCTTTGGTAAAACTGCTTTAAATCCATCACAATTTGTGCTGAAATAAGAAGTAGACATATTTTGTCTACTAACCCTTACACACGATTTAGAGAGGTCGTTCATTTCAGGAGGCGGATACTCTTCTTTTACTTTAGAAGCATGATGCTCATCCGATACGCTTTCCTTGACGTTACAAATGTAATTGAAACGACTCTTTGCACAATTAGGTGTGATTAGGGAATTATCATTCTGAGAGGAAACCACCGGTGTAATCTTTGGTAAAACTGCTTTAAATCCATCACAATTTGTGCTGGAATAAGAAGTAGACATATTTTGTCCACTAACCCTTACACACGATTTAGAGAGGTCGTTCATTTCAGGAGGCGGATACTCTTCTTTTACTTTAGAAGCATGATGCTCATCCGATACGCTTTCCTTGACGTTACAAATGTAATTGAAACGACTCTTTGCACAATTAGGTGTGATTAGGGAATTATCATTCTTAGAGGAAACCACCGGTGTAATCTTTGGTAAAACTGCTTTAAATCCATCACAATTTGTGCTGAAATAAGAAGTAGACATATTTTGTCCACTAACCCTTACACACGATTTAGAGAGGTCGTTCATTTCAAGAGGCGGATACTCTTTTACTTTAGAAGCATGATGCTCATCCGATACGCTTTCCTTGGCGTTACAAATGTAATTGAAACGACTCTTTGCACAATTAGGTGTGATTAGGGAATTATCATTCTTAGAGGAAACCACCGGTGTAATCTTTGGTAAAACTGCTTTAAATCCATCACAATTTGTGCTGGAATAAGAAGTAGACATATTTTGTCCACTAACCCTTACGCACGATTTAGAGAGGTCGTTCGTTTCAGGGGGCAGATACTCTTCTTTTACTTTAGAAGCATGATGCTCATCCGATACGCTTTCCTTGGCGTTATAAATGGAATTGTCTAGCAATGAATTAAAAAGTTCAGAAGACATAACATTCCAGCTAGCTATATCGATATGTTTAGGTAACGACGAAGGGGAGTTCTCAACATCATTGTTCTTGTTGTCAAGATGTGGGGCATCGTTTTTGCCGTTCGATTCTTTCGGCGAATTGTTCTCAGAAATATGTACATGAGACGAGATCTTTTCACTTGGTGGCTTTACTCCGGAATATTGCACCAAGTTTTCATATTCTACATTTTGTTCTGGGGCTCCTACACTGCAAGATTCAATATCTGATTGCTTCACTTCCACTTTTATCCGTTTTAGTTCTGTTATGTCGCTACTCTGATCGATAACATTTTCCTCAATCTTAATGCTTTCGACATTAGCATAACTTTTATCAATTATGTTTTCGCTAGCAGTCTTTCTGCCTTCTTCAGTTGTACTTTCACCAAGAACACTATTCGCATTACTACTCAACGTTTCACGTTTTGCACTTGATTTAACATGAACATAGGTTTTGTTGATCTCATTTACATGAGCAGAGAGCAAACCAATACCTCCAGAAAGATTATTTTTCTGTGAAGTAATGGATGAACTTTGAATAGCATTTTCACTTTCAGGGACTTTCTTTTTTGATGAGTTCCTGGTCTTCCGCGATGTCTCTTCGTGTTTCTTGTCTGTAAAAACTTTGATGTTATTGTACTTGGCTGAATTTGACATCACTCTTTCCGATTGCTTTCTCTCAGTGGTTTTAGGATTACAATTCTTCTTCTGGATAATGTTTTTAGATTTCTTTCCCACCATAATTTTCGTGTTAGTTTTCTCACTCAAGTCTTTAATAACAGTTTTGGATTTTTTGCTAGTAAAATCTTTGGTTTTATTCATTTTATCCGCATTGTGAATAACATTCAGAGATTTTTTATTTTTTGCTGTGTTCAGAAGTTTTTTATTTTCAACAACATTCAGAGCAATCTTACTTTTAATTGCATTTCGAAATTTATTTCTAAGAGCCATGTTTTTGCAATTTTTATTCGATTTCACTTTTATGTCCTTCGATTTTTCCTGTTTGGCAACATCAGACACATATAACGTCTTTGTACTGTTATTTGCAACTCCAGGTTTCTCAATATTAAGAGCATTTTCTTCACAATTCTCATTTAATTCATTTGTTGGTAAAAAGTGTGCTGGATGAAATATTTTCCATTTTTTAGCAGCTGTTTTTTTAAGTATCTTGGTGATCCTTGGTGATCTTGAAGGATCTTTGGTTTTAGCTTTTTGAATAGTCGAAATTGTCAACGTTGTTGAGTTGGAATCATTGGTAGTTTCACTTACACACCTCGAACGAAGAAAATAACTGTTACTAAACCTTTTAATATTCTTTGAACTAACACCATCTTCTGACATTCTTTCTTCAAGTAGGCATAGATTTCTTGGCGTAGATACAATACCACGCTCTTGTCTTGGTCGTTGGGAATATCCTTTCTGCTTACAACATTTACTGTCCAGTTCTGAACGCGAGTTTTGTTCTGCAAACGTTTTTTCAGGCACGGAAAAAGATGGCTTAGATGAAACAGATTCATTTATATCAGGTGAGGGCAATTTTGAACGACGAAAATCATCATATTTGATATTTTTTGAAGAAACTTCTGTATTTTCACTGAGGTCAAAAATTTCATTTCCAACATCTGGACTTGTGTTGCAACAGGAACTGCTTACATGGTTTGAACTTAGCACCTTTGCAGCGCTGTCTTTAATTTTAGCTACATCCATTACTTTATAAGCCTGGGCGTGGTTTTCTTTAGCAGCAGTTTTTCCAAAACTTGTATGTAAAACATCATTTTCAAGCAATGAAGCAGGGCATTTTGACACTTGGGCTGTTACACTACCAAAGCTTTGTCCAGACAGTTCGGGAACTTTCTTAAACGAGTACTGATGAATATTTAACGAATGAGATGTAATTTCTTCAATACTTTCTTGAAGCATCTTTTCAGACGTTATGTGACTGGTGCAATTGCCTTCAGCAGAGTAGAGCACAGTGTCAGTTATGAGATCTGCTTCGTCAACGTCTATATCCTTCTGAGTAAAGGAGGTCGTGGGTGAAGAAATGCAATTATCATTAACCGAAACTAAACTTTCATCAAGAGCATGCTTCAGACCTCCACATGCATTTCTTTCGAACAAACTATTGGGCTGTACACGATGTGGATCATTAACCTGACTAGAATTAAAACGATCCACTGCAACGTTGAGATCATACTCAGCACAGTTCTTGGAAAGTTTGGAATCTTTTGGAGATTCATGCTCCGTTTTAGAATTATGATTTGGAAAAAGCTTTTGTGAATCGATAAACGAATATATTTTTTTTGAGACACTGTCTTTTTGTCTTATGAAAGTATGCCAAGTAGAAGTGCAACTATCTACAAGCGACTTCCAAATATTCTCAGGATCAGTGTATGCGTTCACTTTGATGGTACTGGACTTGCGCTGAACCGTAGAATGCGTCAACACTCGCGTGAGTTGCAAGGTTTTTTCGTTGATTTTTCCTTGCGAGACAAAACTATACCAACGAGATGAGCAATTTTCTCTACAACCGGCAAAATGCTTGCCCGGAGGAGGACATTTCTTCGGGTCATGTGGCATCCAAGAGTCTGCAAAACCATCATCCACATTCCTTGAAGCTTCAGGACAAGACACTTGTAGAAGAGAGCAAGACTTCCGATCGTTGAAAACGTTCCTTTTCATCGGAGCAACGAGTTTCATATCAGAGTCAAAAAATGCTGCTACGTCGGTTAAATCACTGTTCGCAACCAATGGAGTTCCATGACACGTAACTTCTTCAGGTGAGCAAATGTTTTCTTCTGACATCCGATTGGCGGAAAGTTCACTATTTATCAGAGCACCATTTTCCACATCAGTGTCATGATTAGCCGTTGCCTTGTCAGTGTCGTGTAATACACTATTGGATAAATTGAGCAATGAAGCTTCGGAACACAGATCTTCTTCACATAGCGAATAAATGCTGCTGCAGTCATCGGAGTCGGAACACTCTGATATCTTACGGTGAGAATTGACAGACCTCCTAGGACGCTTTTTAGGTAGTATTTTTTGCGAGAGAGTAGGCTTACTACCTTTGCAAACATTATTTTTCTGGAAACACATTTTAACGTTTTTCACTTCAAGCAACGAAGCCTCGGAATCTTCTTCACATAGCGAATAAATGCTGCTGCAGTCATCGGAGTCTAAACACTCTGATATCTTAGGGTGGGAATTGACAGAGCTTCTAGGACGCTTTTTAGGTAGAATTTTTTGCGAGAGAGTAAGCTTAGTATTTTTGCAAACATTCTTTTTCAGGCAAATCATTTTAACGTTTTTAAAATTTAAAGATGAAAACTTTTTCAAAACGAAATTTCTAAATTTACTGTTTTTGAATTTGTCGCATCGGCAATTGCCATAAAGGGCACATATGTCCCTTTTTCTCATGTTTTGATATTTTTTACTCCTAAGAATCAAAACTTTATATTTTGACGGCCTACCGATTAGTTTATAGCAAATGCTTCCTGGAATCACCTGCCCTTTCCATAACCTTTCCTTCATTTTCTTTAGTACAATAGAACCGCTATTGCCCCCCCCCCCTCGGATGTCGGAAATTTTTGTATGAAAACCAGTCAGAATATTAGTTTTAAAAAGTATTAATTAAAATGCAATTGAATGTTTTAAAAAGATAAAAATGATAATGCAAATGGCAATGTTTTACAGTTTAAAAAGTAAAATAAAAAATAACTTATAGTAAGGTTATTCGATGCTCGTTGATTGATGAGACAACTAGACTGTACTAGATGCCATGTTTAAAATGAAGATTAATTGCACTTCAAAGCATCCATTGCCTCAAAATCTGAAAAATAAAAATACTAAATGTTAGAAAACTAAGTTAACATATACAACGTTACGAAAGTCAACTGAAACACATACAAACAATATAAATGCAAGATTTTTCGAAAAGAGAAAGAGCGACTATCTGCCAATACTTTTAATAGAAATATATTCACAGCACTGAGCGCAATAAAAACTCTCCATATTAAAAGAACAAGTCATTTTGAAAATTGTTTGATTACAAATCAAGTCCGAATTGATATCACGCGACATCCATTAATGAAAATTAAAACTATTTCAAGAATTTTAAGGCTGAGCTTGGAAGGATTTTGCGTTTTATTTGCTAGCATTTATAAACACGTGTCTTCTTCCAAGTTTGAGCTTCAATTAATGATTTTGCTCATGACCTAACAAAGTATACCGAAATCAAGTTCAATACATGAATGTATGGAGTTTTTACTTGATACACAGCAAGAAACCGGTTCCATAGGTGAATCGATTATTTTAGAAAGGGCATAAGTCCAACCAATGCAACTTTTCAGGAATCAATAAAAAATGATCATTTCATTCAGAAATGAACAAAATTCTACGAAAATTTTTATGACTGATCCAGCCACAAGTAGGATCATTACCTCACCTTCAATTACGTTTCATTTCGTCACTGAAATTATTATTATTATTATCTTTTTAATTTGGACTTATGCCCTTTCTGCAATAAATATCCTGCGAGACTAGTTTAGAGTAATGAAAATGTAAATCAAGTGAAACAGATTTGTTTCAAACTTCATTTATGGTAGTAAAAAATAATATAACAAAGTGACAAAAATAATTAATAAAGTCCATATTCATAACTTCCTTATCTAAAGAAAATACATCGTGTATTTTCCTCTTTCTCTCGTCCTGCTTTAGTGAAATAATAAAAAGAGGTACAAGTGGGACTTCCATTACTCGAGAATTTTTCAAGATTTTTTATCTTAGTTATCATAGCAGCGTGTATCATGGTATCGTATAACATTTCACGTTCACAAGTGCCCCCGTTTCCCCTACAGGGCAAATTTTAATATATCTTTTGACAAGCTTCTAGAACTCTGAATCCTTATTATTCATCTCCAACTTTTTTTTTTTTTTTTTAACTAATGTTTCTGACATTCAAGAAGTTCAGAATGCGAAAATCTGGCGCCGAATCGGCCAGCGCCGAAATGGCCGCGCCCGCGCCGAATCGTAATAAACCCTTCACTTCCTGAGCCATTTGACGTCACATTCGCTTGAACTTTATATATATATATATATATATATATATATATATATATATATATATATATATATATATATATATATATATATATATATATATATATATATATATATATATATATATTAGGGTGGTCCTTATTTTTGAAGTTGTTGATATTTTACGCGACGTCCCCTCAATTTGTTCCATTATACAAATAAATGATCCTTGCAAAATTTTAAGTCAATCCATGAATATTAACACGTGCCCCTAGGACCCCTTTTTTGAGTTTCGAAGGAAAAATTGCGGATTTTCTCACTTTTACGTAAAAATATTCTTACGTGTCATATTTATAGTAATTTTGAACTGCAATATATGCTGCTACTTCCAGACTGACCATTCTCTCACTTTCACTCTGTAAAATGTTACATGTTACAGAGGGTAAATGTACACTAATGGACTTGGGTCAGATATACCGCTCTTCTGAGCTCGTTTCAAACAAAGCGGCATGGGAACATTTCTTTCAACCAAGATGGACACGAGGGATTCTAAAGGCTATTAATGAATGGCCTAGGCCGTTAATGAATGACCTTTGAAAACAACGAATTGCCCCCTCCAGGCTTTGGGGGTGCTGATTAACAAAATTTTCTGCGTATGTAACAGGTGTGTGCCAAATAGGGTCGCTAGGTATCAATGCTATAAATATAAGAAATGACAATTATATTTTAATTTTCTGTTATTTAGTTATAAATGTACTAAAATGTTTATGCAATTTTTAATTTTTAAAATATAAATTTCAAAAAATCCTCGAAATCATATTTTCCATATCTAAAATATAAATTTAAAAAAAAATCCAGATCGGAATAACGTAAAATTTTATACTTTAATCTAATTTTCTTCTAATTCAGAACACAGTCCTTATATATAGTATCTATCCTAACCTGTTGAACCTTTTTTCTACATTTGGTCTACCACAACACAAAAAAAGCTTGACAATTATTGATATTTTCTCGCCTTTCATCACTGTTAGACAAATGCCATATTAGGGAAAATGATGCTGTTCATTTGTTAACAGTCTATGCAGATGCAGTAAATTTAAATCCAAATGATCTTATGATCAATCGTACATACCTTAAGGGAGCAAGAGAAAATCGTCTAGAAGAAAAATCAAATTTAATGAATTTAAATTCAGATTTTGTAGTTATTCACTGGGATACAAAGCTACATCCAGCTGTAACAGCAAAAAGAACGCCGATAGGCTTACCGTGATAGCTTCAGGTCCCAATGTTGAACAGCTAGTCGAAATTCCCGAGATATTTCTTCAGTTGTATATGATATCTTAGATGATTGCTCTTTATTGCTAACTGTTCAAGCTGTAGTGTTTGATACAACGGCTTGCAATACCGGCCGCATAAATTGTGCATGCATTTTTTTAGAACAAAAACTGGACGGTGATTACATTTGGATTGCCTTCATCATGCATTTGAAATCGTACTGCAGAGTGTCTTTAAAGAAGTTCTTGCCTTTCTTAGTTCTAAATCCGATATTCCATTATTAAGCATTTTGTGGAAAGATCATCATTCAGAAATTATAACATTCGACAAAGACCACTTAAATTCTTAAAGACGAAGTCGATGATATGTTATTGTTCGTAAAAAGTGCATACTGAGAAAGAACATTCCCTTAAAAATTACAGAGACTTCTCATAACTTGTAATAATATTTCCTGGTGAAGACCCTCCTAGAGGGATATGTTTTCGGAAACCAGGAGCTTATCCCTGAGCCAGATGGGTGGCAAAAAGAATTTATTGTTTGAAAATTTATATATTTAGGAAACAATTTAAATTGACCTTACATGAGGTGAAAGCCCTTAAATGCTGTATGAAGATGTAGTTTTTCGCAGCAACCCAATCGAAGCTCCTTTGAATTATATAATGTACCAAAAAAAACTAGCGTACAAAATGATAACAAACATGCAGCAGAAGCGGCGATTGGAAAATTCATAAATCATTTTTCGTATTTAGGGTATTAACTAGTAGCTTTGTCCGTATTGGATGAAGGAATTAACACTTTGAAGATAGGAAAAGACTACTCCAAAAAATGCTGTATAAAAAAATTCATATAACGGTAGATGATTTGAAATACTTTCTTAGTAAAGATTTTTCCCTTTATAGAATTAATTACAAGTCAATAAAACTGTTTGATAAGTTACAAATACCAAAAGATGTTTTCCTGCTTGATCCTGATTTGTGGCAAAATGAGGGAATCTATTTAAAGGGAAGAGAGATCGTTAAAATGCTGAAAGTTGTGAATGATACAACTGAAAGAGGAGCACAATATTAATCGAAGAAGTGCACAAACAATTTTAAAAATATGAGTCACAAAAGCAATTTATTTTACAGAATGTCCAAGACTATCGGAAAAAAATACACACGATCGTGATACATTCAGAAAAGCATACGGTTAAGGTAAAGTTTCTGAAGTATTATTTCATTCTTATTCAATGTGAAATCTTTAGATCATGTAAATTAATTTAAAAGATTAATTTCAGTGCTATCGCTCTGTAAAAATATTTTTCAAACCTAGCAGAAACGACGTACTGGGTCTGAAGTAAAAACTCGAAGATTTATATGAAAATTATCAAAAGTGCTAAAGAAGTTCAACGTCCTAGGGGCACGTGTTATTATTGATCGATCGAGTTCAAATTTTGCACACGTTACTTTTTCACATAGTGTCACAAAACTAGGGGGCGTCACTTGTTGAATTCCGAAAAAAATATTTTCCCATATAAATAAGGACCACCCTAATATATATATATATATATATATATATATATATATATATATATATATATATATATATATATACACTGTAAGAAATTTCACCGTTAGAATACGGTCAGTGACCGGCAGAAAATGGTCCGGTCACTGCCCGTAAAAATAATATTCTGCCCGTAATCTTTCCTGACCGTGAAAATAATAGGTTTGCCCGTAATTTCCTCCCCGTAAAATAAAAGGGGAGTGACCGTAAATTGACAATGTGCCCGTGAAAATTATATTCCTCTTTCTACGGCCACTGCCCGTACATTGACTATATGCCCGTAAAAGCTAGAATTTGTTTTCTACGCCCATTGACCGTAAATTGATATTGCTCCCGTAAAAGCTAAAATTTATTTTCTAGGCCTATTGCCCGTAAATTGATATTGCTCCCGCAAAAGCTAGAATTTATTCTCTACGCCTATTGCCCGTAAATTGATATTACTTCCGTAAAAGCTATAATTCATTTTCTAGGATCACTGCCCGTAAATTGGCGTTATGCTCATAAAACTTTTCTATGGTCACTGCCTCCTGTAAATTAACATGATGTTCATAAAAAAATGTCATTCTTTATCGTCATTGCCCATAAATTATTAGGTGCTTTAAAACTTAGTTTATTGTCATATAAGAACCAAGTTATGAATAAAAGTTTTAAGAACACAATAAAATGCAAGTCATTTTTACAATTCAATAAACACGTAAAATAGGCTAACACTGTTAGTAATGCAGTTTGAGGACCCCAGTTGCCAGAATTATAAATATTCTATTAAATGATCTCTAAAAATGAGAATGCATGTTTAAGAGAGAGAAGTATAAAAAGAAATATAGAAAAAATCCCGTGAAATAAGGGAAACTTAACTGAAAAAAAAAACAAATTCAGTAAAGCTTTTTTACTGTATGGATTATAGTAAAATACAACACTTAACATTTTATGTAAAATGCTTACATACATAATAATTTGTTTCATCGCTAAAACACATGTTACCAACATTGGCAACTAGTGTTTTTTTAATGGTTCGTCCATTGCCTTTACTTGTTTGCTGACCTCGTTCATTCAAAGAACATAGAACATTCAAAAAAGTTATATAAATTATTAAAAAACATATTTATACTTCATATTTAAAAAAGTTATAAATTAATTAAATTATACATAAATTAAAAACTTGTGCAGTCGACTTCAAAAATAGACTGCATTTTTTACTAGCTAGCATAAACTTATGGATAAATTAATTTTTAAACACCATAAGTATCCATTAAAGGTAAGCATCTCGAAAACAATTTTATCAAGAGAAAGAATTTTAGCTCAAAAATTATTACCAAAAAAATATGTGAGCATGTCTACATAAGAAATAAGAAGAGACAATATCCAGAAGTGTCAACAATGAAAACAAAGAAGTTAAAACATCAAAAAGGTTTATTTTACACTAATTACAAGTTAAATAACAACATAATTACAAATAAACTTTTTCAGAAGAGAAATTATGGTCAAATTTTTCAAAACTTGGTTGAATCACTTTTTCCAAATCTTTATTCCTTTGGATCCTTTAGTTCAGTAACTTATCCAAAATATTGCCCTAAAAAGAAATCACCATAAGGAAAATTAAGAATGATTTGTTTTTCACACATTTAAAGCAGAGCAGCATTCTCACTAAATAGTGAAAATCAAAATAAAGCATTTTAAAGCACCCTATTTTTTTTTCACCCCTTTCCCTGGTTTCATAAGGTTTTCCTCCCTAATATGATGTTCAAAGGATTTTTACATAATTTCCAGGAATCCTAGGAAAAAGCACATGCATACATAGAAATAAAAGCTATAATAAAATTAAACAAAAAATTAAGGCTAGATCAAAAGACATCGTAACTGCTAAAATGTATAAATCTTAAGTTTAATGCATAAAAGCTGGTAAACACGTAAATATCGAAAAATTTGTTTCATCAAATCAAACGAGTGACAAAGAAAAGCATTTTTCCAACATCAATTCAAAATATGTGGTCTGTTTTGAAAAGAAAACAAAATGAGGTTATGAATATTTAGTGAACATCAATTTCAAAAAAAGAAAGAAACAATGAATCATATTCAATTGAAAACATAAACAATAATGATGATCATTAAGAGATATAATTAAACAGAAAGCACTTTGGAGTCTTGCAAAGATCTTGGGGGAAACCTGCAACTGTAGTACAAGTATAAAGGGGAAATTTCAGGGAAAAAACATTTTGGAATTTTTAGTGCCAATATGGGCTATTTCCTGACGGGCATCTACAGTATGATAAAAACAGATATTGAAAACACCTTTTTTCAGAGCATAAGCATCCAAGCTTTTTGACCCCATACATAAGCATGGTAGCAGATTTTCTAGTAGAGGGGCTAAGGGGGGCCACAAAAGATAAATAAAAATAAACTATTTTATTTCATAAATTTTCATTTGCCCATACATAAATAAAACTTTTAAACAAATTTTATAAATAAAAACATAATATTTGAATAAAACTACTTTTGTTCGCTATAGGAATAATATTGGAGTCTGAGTCCAGTCCTAAAGGATGCATTTGTACAGGTTTAGTATTTGTATTTTTTTTTCCAAGTTCAAAAAGAAAAGTAAAGACAGAAAACATGTTGCATTGTTGGAAGGAAAAAGACAAACTACGGGAATCTTCAGCTCCTTACCCCAAAATAAGAGACTTCCCAGTAAAAGTACTGGTCAAAAATTTTTAAAGTACAAAGAAGCTATCTATGATTAATTTTTAACGCAAGAAAGAACTGTGATGGAAAAATTTAAGTTTTTTAAATCAATTTCAATTTTTCCCCCACAAATTCTGAAAAAATAGTTTTAAATTTTTTAAACTTTAAATCTTTTTGGATTTTCTTTTTAATTGAAAACTTATTTCATGCTTAATATCCATATAAATATTCCAATAACAGAAAAATTTTCCCTTGTGTATGTCAGTTGTTCGTTAAAAAAAGATCTATATTCAGTACTTGACCCAGTAGCATGAACTTGGGTTGAGTACTCAGTAATCATCCTAAGTACTATTCAACCACACTAAATTACTGCACTCAATAGTAGGACAATGTTTTCAACCACACATGCACACTGGGTTTTAACATGCATACCCACCAACTTTGAAAAAGCTCTTCGTTTAAATTAGGGATACATTGAATATGCAGTTGATTTTTGGTATACTGCTGACTATTTGGCACACAAAACCGAATACTTGGTTTGGCTGAATATCTTAATATTTAGTCAGCAATTGAATAGTAAATAACATAAATAGTTGACAATTAGTAGGCAAACAATTTTTTATACCATGAATGTGTATATAGTACTCTAGTACAAACTTCCAACCTGTTATTTACTAATATTATCACATTTGGGTAATTCTTCAGAAAACATAACTTTTGAATGCAAATATTTTTCAATTTCGAAACCTTTTTTCCTTTTTTTTTCGTTCTTCCATGAAAGTGTTACCTACTAGAAGTAACCATAAACAATGGCCAGCTCAGTTCCAATTATTTTACGTATAAATAAAAAATAAAATAATCCCTTGTTCATAGAAATTAAAATAAAAATAACTTTTAGTATTTAAAAATTGAGGCCAATTTAATATCAAAGTGGTAGTTTTGTTAATTGTGCAATCAATCAGCTATTTTAATGATTAGTGGGAATATAATTAAGTTCTCTTCATTAAAGTATGGTATTAGTAGTTTCAAATACATGTAAAATAGTATTTAGTAAATTTTTGTGCGACATGACTTCTTGTCCTACTAAAATGAACTAAACCACTATTAAAAAGTTAAATATACTTAAACAATTATCATTTGAGGCACTTGTGAAAGGAATAATTAATAAATTAGTATATACTTTTAATTAATCAAGTTATTAAGCAACATAAACAGCCACACAAGGTGTGTGACATGCCATGGAAGTGAAATTCACACGTTGTGAACCAAAAATATACTAAAATAAAACTTGTTATTCAAAAATTGCTGGCAGGTTTAAATCAATATACTTTTGATGAAATTAAAAATCATTGTTAAATGAATTGTTCCCAAAATTTTTTACTGTAAAAGGCATACTGTTTGAAGAATGAAACATTTAAGGTGATTTTAGTGCAAGAGAAAACATTCAGATGTTACATTTAAGTTTCGCAACTTTTCACTTTCTTTTATATCTTACGCCACATAAACATTTTTTTTTTTTTTTACCGCTTATAAGTCATAAGTATGAAACTAAACTCAGTGGCGCAAAATTGGAGGCAATCCCACCGTGCCCATATCAATCTTCATGACAGAGGGCTGTGGGGTGCAAAGGCAGGTGTTCTAGTAAGGTGGTCAGCCAAACGTGGAACCTCCAGTGTTTAGTTTCCAAGCATGCTTGGTACTCATTTTATTGACCCACTTATGGGATGAAAGGTGAAGTCAACTGTGCCCAACGGGGAATTAAACTCAAATCTGCAATGAGGAGGCACAAAGTGCCACTGGACTTCTTAGGTATGAAACACTAAGCAGAAAAAATCAATTTGTGAAACGTTTCTCGTCTCACAAATGTTTAAAAAAGGCAATTTATAACGTGCAAAGAAAACACTCAGAAATTAAATTTTGCAGTATTTTGATTTCGGAAGTTTTACAATTCAAAATATTATGTAATGCTTCAAACAAAATAATTAATCTACAGAAAATAGATAAGCATCTTCAATTCTGAATTGCCATAAAATAAAATACAAAAATTATAAATCATTTTTTAGCCAAATATTCAGTCTTCAGTCAAATATTTGACTAGAATTCTAATAAAATATTCGCTCAAAAACATATAATTGAGCTATCAAATCATCCAGAAGAAATCAATAACCAAACTCTCGACAACAAACATTCTTTTATAACACTATTTAATTAAAACACTAAAGAAACAATCATTTAAAAACCACGAAGGTGTCCGTTCCACAATAGTGGAGGCTCATCCTCATCCCCTAAAAGACGGTGCCTCAAAGAAGGACATTCCTAAAAAAGACACCCTTACAGTAAATTTTATTAGCAGTCTACTTTTGGTTCTTTTCAATAGTAAATGAGTGTTACTGATATGATTAATATAATTCTTAGATTGCAAACATCGCAATTGGAAAACAAAATATCAAACATATCATACTATTTTGAACACGCTTAAAATGAATTTCTGCTAAGATAAACTACATTTGTGATCCCTGTCCTATTGATTGTTAATGATTGATATTTTGATAAGATAAACTAAGGTGAAGGCCAATAGATTATAAAGGTCCCTTGGAGTTAGTTTTAATAAGGTTTGACTGTATTTTCAAAATAAATATGGAAATCTGCGCATCCTACATGCAACGATGGATACAAGGCGAGGGTCATAATTCTCTGCCGACATTATTATCCACTCACTTTGTGTTCAAATATACTTAATGAATAACCTGCAAACAATTAGAGTATTTTTTTTTAAATTCACTTAATATTTTTTAAAGTAAAAATCTGGAATACAACTTCCTTTCATTGCTTTTAAAATTAATTAGTATTGTTTATGTCCCACAAGGTGCTTTATTTCTGGCTAAGTTATTGCTTTAATTGACACCCAAGTATTTTCAGAATTTTTTATGCACTTTAAAAATATTCTTCAGCATGACCAGCCCTAAAATAGCAGTATCTAACCCCCTGATATCAACCTTTTCATCATTTATAAGTTGTACCACAAAAGATGGCTAATGCACTTCTTTTGTCGTAAGTAGGATCAGGCCCGGCATTTTAACTACTGTGAATGCGTTAGGCATTAGGATCGGCAATGGGGTTAAAACCAAGGATTCTGGGAGGAATTGAGCCCCTAAAACCTCCTAACTGGCAGCGCCCATGCATACCCTAGTCATGCTCATCTTTTTTTCTTGAAAGAATGGGAGGGGGGAAATCCCCCCCCCTCCAATGACGAGCATGGATGGGTATGCAGTAGGACAGCCAGGGTTGAGATTTTAACTGTTGAAAACTGCCCAAGTATCCTTGGTTGTAGCACATGTTGCTAATCCGAAATACAGTAGTTTATATACGTATAAGGCAAGGGGGCCCATATAGGGGTGCAAGGGGGGCTAGAGCCCCCCCTTGAAATTAGAATTTCCTTGCTTTTAGTACTTTTTTCCTTGCAAAAATGTAAAAACATTTCTTCTCCAGCCATTAATGAATAAGTTATTAAAAATGTCAAATTTTAATGACTCTAATCTGTCCTGAAATCAGTTTCCATGGGGAAAATATAGAGCTAAACCACAGGGAAAATATTTGAGCCCCCCCCCCCTTGCAACTTTGCATATGGGCGCCCTGCCTATGCAATACAAATAGGACCTGTTCTCATACCTATACAATACAAATAGACTACCTAAGATTACAAAATGAAGAGTTCTGTTTTCGTGTCCAGTTCATCGGACATTACTCTGTGGCACAATTATACTGAACATTTTATATTCTTTTAAATTTATTATAAAATTTTATTTTTTCATATCGATAACATTTAAATACAACAGCGACCAGAAATAAAAGCAGTGAATACAAGTAACAAGTAGAAAAATTACAATCGTTAGTTTCTGAGCAAAGAAACTGATCGTCGCTCAATAGAGTTTAGAAAAACATTTCTTAAAATAAAATATTAATACATACCTCTAAATAAATTCCGATGAAACACTTCTTGATCCAGAAGTTATTTTTCATCCAATTGTGCAAAAACTTTAAAGCAAGGATTGTCTGGGTGAAAGAAAATTCAACTAAGTATATGGAACAAAATAAAAAATGGTAGGTATGATTATGCATCATTTATATAAAAAAAACTCCAGATTAAATAAAAAATTATTAAATAAAAACAAAAAACCAGACTGCGTAAAAACCAAAAAAACTAAAAAGAAAAATGTATAAACCCAGTAGTTTAGAATGTATTAAGTACTACTCAATAACTACACCGTTGAAATAGTTTTATAACCGTACACACATAAGACAAAGCATAAATTCAAAAGTAGAATAGAAGGATGAACAGTAAGGGCCCATTCCTTTCTGATTCAAGAACCCCGTAAAATTTGAATGAACGACATTTTCGAAAACGTTTTTGATTTCGGGTAGTTTTTCGAAATTGAAGATCCAAAAATTCAAAATTTTTGACGATCTTTGATGACATTGGAGAGAGGGGGTTGAGGACTCTCCCCTGAAAAAATTTTGGAACTAAAAAGTCGTAAAAATACAGTTGGCGATTTTTTGTGATGAGTTTGGGAGGAGGGGGAGAGTTTGGAAACCTTTTCCGGAAATTTTTCGAATTTACAAAATTAAATTTGCAAAGGTAAATTTCGGTTTGGGAATTCGTGGGGGGGGGGGGGATCATCCCAATTGCTCCCTCTGTGGATCCACCACTGCCCCTCCCCCACTTCAAGGACCTGCAACCATGACTCCTATAAACCTGCCATTATGATTAAAATACATTCCAGTCAAAACATTCATACCAGAACCAAATCATTCGAAAGAATGACCTGAAACGCGCCTTTGACAACAAACATTCGATTATAACACTATTTGAATGAAACACTTCAAAAAACAGTAGTACAACCAGGGGGAGGGTTCATGGATCTAGACCCTAATTGAAATGACCAAAAAAATTCAAAAATGAAAATATTTGTGTTTCACACATAATTTCATTAGTCGTATATAAGAAAACTTCAAGTAAGCAGCGTTTATACGTTTTTGAAAGTACTGCATGAAACAAGTGCATAAATAAAAAAAAGTATAATAGGTTTTCGTTATTATGTATTGGACTCAGCAGTGACTAATTTTGATAACGTATAAATGATAAAAACGTATAAAAGATAAACGTATAAACTGTGCTTCACTGTATAATACACAGAGTGGTTCGAAAGCGGGAGTAACCCTCATTTAATTTTACTATGGTTGAATGTTTGCTGTACAGTTCAGGCTCCGATCTGAGTACCTGCAGTTCGGGGGGGGGGGGGGGCACATCCTTAAGAGATCCACGATCCAAGAAATTGAGGGGAAAAAAACTAGTACTGAGACTTATTTACGTAAACAATATACACTGTTAGTCTAGGAGGGGACCCACTAAGTTTTTGCAAGAGGGTAAAAATTTATAGAGCCGGGCTTAACAGTTACTTTGAAGTCTTAAGAACTTCAGTTGAACAAGATCCATGTTGCAACACAGCTGAATTCTGCACCATATTCCACTCAATTTTGGCGTTTAGAACATTGCGTTTAAAATTCTGCTCCGAACCCAGCAAAACATCTGCAATAACATGGAGCAGAATTCCGCTGTGTTACGACATAGATGGTGCTCTGCCGATTTTTACTACTTTAAAGACTGTAAAGTGACTGCGTAATGAACATAACACTGAATATGCGATGGGGGAGGGGGGGTCACCCCGTTTGAACCACTCTGTATTCTGTATATTAGACCCTTAAAGAAATGAAATCCTGGCTATGCAACCCCCAATAAAAAGTTATTTGATATTATAAGTCACATGAACGACTCTCTAAAAAAGGCATACCCACAGTAAATTTCAATAGCACAATCTCACCACTTTAATCACCTCCCCCCCTCCCCATAAAAACCTAGATTATACTTCTATGATGCAAACACAGCCTAAGTTTCCTACTAGAAAGACATGGCTTCTCGTCCGCTCAGATTGAGCAAATTGAAAACTGCTTCAATTTCATTCAGACAATACATCAGTTAATGATGTGAACATTCTTCTTACAGTAATTATTATACAAAATATTATATTTTAAGTTATGAATAGTTGTAAGTTACAGTAAAACATAGTATTATTATAGAAATTTACATTTAATTTATAAGTTTAGGCACATTGAACCAGAAACAATTCAGTAATTAAGTGTTGAAAGTTGATAAGAAATACATGCTTCATCACATTATTTTTGGTTTATAATAATTGTATGAATAACTGTTTAAAGATTTAGCTATTAAAAAAATGTATGAAACATGTTTTAAACATTTCTAGCTGTGAAACTAATGAAAACAATGATGTCATTATTTATATTTTCTACTAAAAACGAATCTGTCGTTAATAGGTAGCCTAAAGCAATTTAGTTTCAACTACGTACCTATGTTTTATTTCATTGGTTTAAATGTAACATTTGAGTTCATTAAAAACAATCTAAAAAATGTAACCAATTCCTATTAGTCATTGATCATGGTTATTTAAAACCAGGAATATAAAGCATGCAGAGAATTAGTAAATAATTCATTTTGCCCTCATGCACAACATCTTTAATTAATTACATTAATTTAGAAAAATATTGCAGAAATTTTTGGATGAAACTATGGAAATTAAAACACATGGAGCATAGTATGATATTCATTTGTGCGTTTATATTGCATCACGTTTGCATACATTGTGCTATGTAAGTACGTCTTGATACAATCAATATCAATTCTAAATTTCAACGTTACAGCGAAGCTTCGGTACTCGCCATCAATCAATGCTCACAAATTATTGTTATCAAAATAGCTAATTACAAAAGAACAGCAGATTAAAATTACACTTAAACAATAGTATAGAAAAAAAAACACTTACTTAATATTTTGATTCCAGACATTGGAATACACATGGCGAGGAAGACAACACTTTCTTTTTTTTCGACGCCTAGGAGCAATACTTAGATGAGAGCCTAGAAGACAGAGTCCCTACTCTCCAATACGTATATTTAGTCCAGATATTGTAAGACGTATATCATATATTACATATTAAGAAGGTAATAATCTAGTTGGAAGACAACATTCGTTCAACAAAAGGCAGCCATCTTGGCTTTTCTCCTTCCCGCTTCTTTGCGTAGAAACACGTGACAACGACACGTGATCTTTATCAGCCAGCAAATTACGGGGAATGACCGTATTCTGCACAGATTAAGGGACTGGACGACTGCCCCGTAATTTTACGGTCAACGCAACTTAAATTTACGGTAGTTTTTTTACAATTACGGTCACTGCCCTGTTTCCTCGAAGAAGGGCACTTACCGTATAATTTTATGGCCAATGCGCCTAAATTTACGGAAATTTTTTAGAGTGTACTTTTAGTTTCTAATTTGAAATTTCTTCTTCTTTTTTTTTAATTTTTCTCTTTTGCGAATATTGATTATTTATGTAGGGAGAAAAATTCTGAGTCAGTTTAATTGTTCGACCTCTAAATTTCAAAGTGTTTGAATCAATAATTACCAAGGTGCATTTTTTGTTTTTATTATATTTAAGACTTCCATCGACAGAGCTCCGATAGCCTAATGGCTAGACCGTTGGGTTCCAAGCGCGTGGTACTGGGTTCGAGTCCCGGCCGGAACGAAAATCTTCCATGTATATATTTCTCTTCTAATTTGAAGATTCTTTTTTTTTTTCAATTTCTTTCTTTTACAAATATGGATTATTTATGTACGGAAGAAAATTCTGAGTCAGTTTAATCATTCGACCTTTAGATTTCAAAGATTTTAGATCAATAATTACTAAGGTGCATTTTTTGTTTTTATTATAATTAAGACACCGATCAACAGAGATCCGATAGTATATTGGCGAGAGCGTTGGGCTTCCATGAGTGTCGCCCTGGGTTCAAATCCCAGCCGGAAAGGAAATCTTAAATGCAAATATTTTTTTCTAATTTTCTAATTCTTTTATTTTTATTTTTCCCTTTTGCGAAGTCAGTCAGTCAGTCTGACAGTCAATCAGTCAAGCACTCAGTCATTCAGTCTCAGCCAGTCAGTCAAGCAGTCAGTCATTTAGTCTCAGTCAGTCAGTCATTCAGTCAGTCAGTCAGTCAGGCAGTCAGTCAGTCAGTCAGTAGGTCAGTCCTGTGCAGTCAGTTAGTCACTAAAGCAGTCAGTCAGTCTCAGTCAGTCAGTCAGTCAGTCAGTCCAGTCCAGTCTCAGTTAGTCAGTCAGTCAGTCTCGGTCAGTCAGTCAGTCAGTCATTCAGTCAGTCAGTCAGTCAGGCAGTCAGTCAGTCGGTCAGCCTTATTCAGTCAGTCTGTCAGTCAGTCAGTCAGTCAGCCTTATTCAGTCAGTCTGTCAGTCATCCTTATTCAGTCAGTCTGTCAGTCAGTCAGTCGGTCAGTCCTGTCCAGTCAGTCAGTCAGTCAAGCAGTCAGTCAGGTAGTCAAGCAGTCAGTCAGTCAGTGTCAGTCAGTCATTTAGTCATTCAGTCAGTCAGTGAAATAGCCAGTCAGAGAGTCAAGCAGTCAGTCAGTCAGTCTCAGTCAGTCAGTTAGTCAGTCAGTCAGTCAGTCAGTCAGTCCAGTCTCAGTCAGTCAGGCAGTTAGTCAGTCAGTCTCGGTCAGTCAGTGAGTCAGTCAGTCAGTCAGTATCAGTCAGTCAGTGAGTCAGTCTGTCAGTCAGGCAGTATCAGTCAGGCAGTAAGACTCCGCTCGACAGAACTCCTATAGCCTAATGGCTAGACCGCTGGTCTTCCAAGCGAGTGGCCTGGGTTCGAGTCCCAGCCGAAGCGAATATCTTCAATGTATATATTTCTTTTCTAATTTGAAAATTCTTTTTTTTTTCAATTTCTTTCCTTTGCAATTATTGATTATTTATGTAGGGAAGAAAATTCTGAGTCAGTTTAATTTTTCGACACGAAGATTTCAAAGTGTTTAAATAAACAATTACCAAGGTGCATTTTTTGTTTTTATTATATTTAAAACTCCCACCGACAGAGCTCCCATAGACTAATGGCTAGAGTGTTAGGCTTCCAAGCGAGTGGCCCTGGGTTCGAGTCCCAGCCTGAACGAAAATCTTCAATGTATACTTTTAGTTTCTAATTTGAAATTTCTTCTTCTTTTTTTTTTAATTTTTCTCTTTTGCGAATATTGATTATTTATGTAGGGAGAAAAAATCTGAGTCAGTTTAATTATTCGACCTGTAAATTTCAAAGTGTTTGAATCAATAATTACCAAGGTGCATTTTTTGTTTTTATTATATTTAAGACTTCCATCGACAGAGCTCCGATAGCCTAATGGCTAGACCGTTGGGTTCCAAGCGCGTGGTACTGGGTTCGAGTCCCGGCCGGAACGAAAATCTTCCATGTATATATTTCTCTTCTAATTTGAAGATTCTTTTTTTTTTTTCAATTTCTTTCTTTTGCAAATATGGATTATTTATGTACGGAAGAAAATTCTGAGTCAGTTTAATCATTCGACCTTTAGATTTCAAAGATTTTAGATCAATAATTACTAAGGTGCATTTTTTGTTTTTATTATAATTAAGACACCGATCAACAGAGATCCGATAGTATATTGGCGAGAGCGTTGGGCTTCCATGAGTGTCGCCCTGGGTTCAAATCCCAGCCGGAAAGGAAATCTTAAATGCAAATATTTTTTTCTAATTTTATAATTCTTTTATTTTTATTTTTCCCTTTTGCGAAGTCAGTCAGTCAGTCTGACAGTCAATCAGTCAAGCACTTAGTCATTCAGTCTCAGCCAGTCAGTCAAGCAGTCAGTCATTTAGTCTCAGTCAGTCAGTCATTCAGTCAGTCAGTCAGTCAGGCAGTCAGTCAGTCAGTCAGTAGGTCAGTCCTGTGCAGTCAGTTAGTCACTAAAGCAGTCAGTCAGTCTCAGTCAGTCAGTCAGTCAGTCAGTCCAGTCCAGTCTCAGTTAGTCAGTCAGTCAGTCAGTCCAGTCCAGTCTCAGTTAGTCAGTCAGTCAGTCTCGGTCAGTCAGTCAGTCAGTCATTCAGTCAGTCAGTCAGTCAGGCGGTCAGTCAGTCGGTCAGCCTTATTCAGTCAGTCTGTCTGTCAGTCAGTCAGTCAGTCCTGTCCAGTCAGTTAGTCAGTCAAGCAGTCAGTCAGGTAGTCAAGCAGTCAGTCAGTCAGTGTCAGTCAGTCATTTAGTCATTCAGTCAGTCAGTGAAATAGCCAGTCAGAGAGTCAAGCAGTCAGTCAGTCAGTCTCAGTCAGTCAGTTAGTCAGTCAGTCAGTCAGTCAGTCAGTCAGTCAGTCAGTCAGTCCAGTCTCAGTCAGTCAGGCAGTTAGTAAGTCAGTCTCGGTCAGTCAGTGAGTCAGTCAGTCAGTATCAGTCAGTCAGTGAGTCAGTCTGTCAGTCAGGCAGTATCAGTCAGGCAGTAAGACTCCGCTCGACAGAACTCCGATAGCCTAATGGCTAGACCGCTGGTCTTCCAAGCGAGTGGCCTGGGTTCGAGTCCCAGCCGGAGCGAATATCTTCAATGTATATATTTCTTTTCTAATTTGAAAATTCTTTTTTTTTTCAATTTCTTTCCTTTGCAATTATTGATTATTTATGTAGGGAAGAAAATTCTGAGTCAGTTTAATTTTTCGACACGAAGATTTCAAAGTGTTTAAATAAACAATTACCAAGGTGCATTTTTTGTTTTTATTATATTTAAAACTCCCACCGACAGAGCTCCCATAGACTAATGGCTAGAGTGTTAGGCTTCCAAGCGAGTGGCCCTGGGTTCGAGTCCCAGCCTGAACGAAAATCTTCAATGTATACTTTTAGTTTCTAATTTGAAATTTCTTCTTCTTTTTTTTTTAATTTTTCTCTTTTGCGAATATTGATTATTTATGTAGGGAGAAAAATTCTGAGTCAGTTTAATTATTCGACCTGTAAATTTCAAAGTGTTTGAATCAATAATTACCAAGGTGCATTTTTTGTTTTTATTATATTTAAGACTTCCATCGACAGAGCTCCGATAGCCTAATGGCTAGACCGTTGGGTTCCAAGCGCGTGGTACTGGGTTCGAGTCCCGGCCGGAACGAAAATCTTCCATGTATATATTTCTCTTCTAATTTGAAGATTCTTTTTTTTTTCAATTTCTTTCTTTTGCAAATATGGATTATTTATGTACGGAAGAAAATTCTGAGTCAGTTTAATCATTCGACCTTTAGATTTCAAAGATTTTAGATCAATAATTACTAAGGTGCATTTTTTGTTTTTATTATAATTAAGACACCGATCAACAGAGATCCGATAGTACATTGGCGAGAGCGTTGGGCTTCCATGAGTGTCGCCCTGGGTTCAAATTCCAGCCGGAAAGGAAATCTTAAATGCAAATATTTTTTTCTAATTTTATAATTCTTTTTTTTTTATTTTTCCCTTTTGCGAAGTCAGTCAGTCAGTCTGACAGTCAATCAGTCAAGCACTCAGTCATTCAGTCTCAGTCAGTCAGTCCAGTCAGTCAGTCACTCAGTCAGTCAGTTAGTCCTTCAGCCAGTCAGTCAAGCAGTCAGTCATTTAGTCTCAGTCAGTCAGTCATTCAGTCAGTCAGTCAGTCAGGCAGTCAGTCAGTCAGTCAGTCGGTCAGTCCTGTGCAGTCAGTTAGTCACTAAAGCAGTCAGTCAGTCTCAGTCAGTCAGTCAGTCCAGTCCAGTCTCAGTCAGTCAGTCAGTCCAGTCCAGTCTCAGTCAGTCAGTCAGTCAGTCTCGGTCAGTCAGTCAGTCAGTCATTCAGTCAGTCAGTCAGTCAGGCAGTCAGTCAGTCGGTCAGCCTTATTCAGTCAGTCTGTCAGTCAGTCAGTCAGTCAGCCTTATTCAGTCAGTCTGTCAGTCATCCTTATTCTGTCAGTCTGTCAGTCAGTCAGTCGGTCAGTCCTGTCCAGTCAGTTAGTCAGTCAAGCAGTCAGTCAGGTAGTCAAGGAGTCAGTCAGTCAGTGTCAGTCAGTCATTTAGTCATTCAGTCAGTCAGTGAAATAGCCAGTCAGAGAGTCAAGCAGTCAGTCAGTCAGTCTCAGTCAGTCAGTTAGTCAGTCAGTCAGTCAGTCAGTCAGTCAGTCCAGTCTCAGTCAGTCAGGCAGTTAGTCAGTCAGTCTCGGTCAGTCAGTGAGTCAGTCAGTCAGTATCAGTCAGTCAGTGAGTCAGTCTGTCAGTCAGGCAGTATCAGTCAGGCAGTAAGACTCCGCTCGACAGAACTCCGATAGCCTAATGGCTAGACCGCTGGTCTTCCAAGCGAGTGGCCTGGGTTCGAGTCCCAGCCGGAGCGAATATCTTCAATGTATATATTTCTTTTCTAATTTGAAAATTCTTTTTTTTTCAATTTCTTTCCTTTGCAATTATTGATTATTTATGTAGGGAAGAAAATTCTGAGTCAGTTTAATTTTTCGACACGAAGATTTCAAAGTGTTTAAATAAACAATTACCAAGGTGCATTTTTTGTTTTTATTATATTTAAAACTCCCACCGACAGAGCTCCCATAGACTAATGGCTAGAGTGTTAGGCTTCCAAGCGAGTGGCCCTGGGTTCGAGTCCCAGCCTGAACGAAAATCTTCAATGTATACTTTTAGTTTCTAATTTGAAATTTCTTCTTCTTTTTTTTTTAATTTTTCTCTTTTGCGAATATTGATTATTTATGTAGGGAGAAAAATTCTGAGTCAGTTTAATTATTCGACCTGTAAATTTCAAAGTGTTTGAATCAATAATTACCAAGGTGCATTTTTTGTTTTTATTATATTTAAGACTTCCATCGACAGAGTTCCGATAGCCTAATGGCTAGACCGTTGGGTTCCAAGCGCGTGGTACTGGGTTCGAGTCCCGGCCGGAACGAAAATCTTCCATGTATATATTTCTCTTCTAATTTGAAGATTCTTTTTTTTTTCAATTTCTTTCTTTTGCAAATATGGATTATTTATGTACGGAAGAAAATTCTGAGTCAGTTTAATCATTCGACCTTTAGATTTCAAAGATTTTAGATCAATAATTACTAAGGTGCATTTTTTGTTTTTATTATAATTAAGACACCGATCAACAGAGATCCGATAGTATATTGGCGAGAGCGTTGGGCTTCCATGAGTGTCGCCCTGGGTTCAAATTCCAGCCGGAAAGGAAATCTTAAATTCAAATATTTTTTTCTAATTTTATAATTCTTTTTTTTTTATTTTTCCCTTTTGCGAAGTCAGTCAGTCAGTCTGACAGTCAATCAGTCAAGCACTCAGTCATTCAGTCTCAGTCAGTCAGTCCAGTCAGTCAGTCACTCAGTCAGTCAGTTAGTCCTTCAGCCAGTCAGTCAAGCAGTCAGTCATTTAGTCTCAGTCAGTCAGTCATTCAGTCAGTCAGTCAGTCAGGCAGTCAGTCAGTCAGTCAGTCGATCAGTCCTGTGCAGTCAGTTAGTCACTAAAGCAGTCAGTCAGTCTCAGTCAGTCAGTCAGTCAGTCAGTCCAGTCCAGTCTCAGTCAGTCAGTCAGTCCAGTCCAGTCTCAGTCAGTCAGTCAGTCAGTCTCGGTCAGTCAGTCAGTCAGTCATTCAGTCAGTCAGTCAGTCAGGCAGTCAGTCAGTCGGTCAGCCTTATTCAGTCAGTCTGTCAGTCAATCAGTCGGTCAGTCCTGTCCAGTCAGTTAGTCAGTCAAGCAGTCAGTCAGGTAGTCAAGCAGTCAGTCAGTCAGTGTCAGTCAGTCAGTTAGTCAGTCAGTCAGTCAGTCAGTCAGTCAGTCCAGTCTCAGTCAGTCAGGCAGTTAGTCAGTCAGTCTCGGTCAGTCAGTGAGTCAGTCAGTCAGTATCAGTCAGTCAGTCAGTATCAGTCAGTCAGTGAGTCAGTCTGTCAGTCAGGCAGTATCAGTCAGGCAGTAAGACTCCGCTCGACAGAACTCCGATAGCCTAATGGCTAGACCGCTGGTCTTCCAAGCGAGTGGCCTGGGTTCGAGTCCCAGCCGGAGCGAATATCTTCAATGTATACATTTTTTTCTAATTTGAAAATTCTTTTTTTTTTCAATTTCTTTCCTTTGCAATTATTGATTATTTATGTAGGAAAGAAAATTCTGAGTCAGTTTAATTTTTTGACACGAAGATTTCAAAGTGTTTAAATAAACAATTACCAAGGTGCATTTTTTGTTTTTATTATATTTAAAACTCCCACCGAAAGAGCTCCCATAGACTAATGGCTAGAGTGTTAGGCTTCCAAGCGAGTGGCCCTGGGTTCGAGTCCCAGCCTGAACGAAAATCTTCTATGTATACTTTTAGTTTCTAATTTGAAATTTCTTCTTCTTTTTTTTTTAATTTTTCTCCTTTGCGAATATTGATTATTTATGTAGGGAGAAAAATTCTGAGTCAGTTTAATTATTCGACCTGTAAATTTCAAAGTGTTTGAATCAATAATTACCAAGGTGCATTTTTTGTTTTTATTATATTTAAGACTTCCATCGACAGAGCTCCGATAGCCTAATGGCTAGACCGTTGGGTTCCTAGCGCGTGGTACTGGGTTCGAGTCCCGGCCGGAAAGGAAATCTTAAATGCAAATATTTTTTTCTAATTTTATAATTCTTTTTTTTTATTTTTCCCTTTTGCGAAGTCAGTCAGTCAGTCTGACAGTCAATAAGTCAAGCACTCAGTCATTCAGTCTCAGTCAGTCAGTCCAGTCAGTCAGTCACTCAGTCAGTCAGTTAGTCCTTCAGCCAGTCAGTCAAGCAGTCAGTCATTTAGTCTCAGTCAGTCAGTCATTCAGTCAGTCAGTCAGTCAGGCAGTCAGTCAGTCAGTCAGTCGGTCAGTCGTGTGCAGTCAGTTAGTCACTAAAGCAGTCAGTCAGTCTCAGTCAGTCAGTCATTCAGTCAGTCCAGTCCAGTCTCAGTCAGTCAGTCAGTCAGTCTCGGTCAGTCAGTCAGTCAGTCATTCAGTCAGTCAGGCAGTCAGTCAGTCGGTCAGCCTTATTCAGTCAGTCTGTCAGTCAGTCAGTCAGTCAGCCTTATTAAGTCAGTCTGTCAGTCATCCTTATTCAGTCAGTCTGTCAGTCAGTCAGTCGGTCAGTCCTGTCCAGTCAGTTAGTCAGTCAAGCAGTCAGTCAGGTAGTCAAGCAGTCAGTCAGTCAGTGTCAGTCAGTCATTTAGTCATTCAGTCAGTCAGTGAAATAGCCAGTCAGAGAGTCAAGCAGTCAGTCAGTCAGTCTCAGTCAGTCAGTTAGTCAGTCAAGCAGTCAGTCAGTCAGTCTCAGTCAGTCAGTTAGTCAGTCAGTCAGTCAGTCAGTCCAGTCTCAGTCAGTCAGGCAGTTAGTCAGTCAGTCTCGGTCAGTCAGTGAGTCAGTCAGTCAGTATCAGTCAGTCAGTGAGTCAGTCTGTCAGTCAGGCAGTATCAGTCAGGCAGTAAGACTCCGCTCGACAGAACTCCGATAGCCTAATGGCTAGACCGCTGGTCTTCCAAGCGAGTGGCCTGGGTTCGAGTCCCAGCCGGAGCGAATATCTTCAATGTATATATTTCTTTTCTAATTTGAAAATTCTTTTTTTTTCAATTTCTTTCCTTTGCAATTATTGATTATTTATGTAGGGAAGAAAATTCTGAGTCAGTTTAATTTTTCGACACGAAGATTTCAAAGTGTTTAAATAAACAATTACCAAGGTGCATTTTTTGTTTTTATTATATTTAAAACTCCCACCGACAGAGCTCCCATAGACTAATGGCTAGAGTGTTAGGCTTCCAAGCGAGTGGCCCTGGGTTCGAGTCCCAGCCTGAACGAAAATCTTCAATGTATACTTTTAGTTTCTAATTTGAAATTTCTTCTTCTTTTTTTTTTAATTTTTCTCTTTTGCGAATATTGATTATTTATGTAGGGAGAAAAATTCTGAGTCAGTTTAATTATTCGACCTGTAAATTTCAAAGTGTTTGAATCAATAATTACCAAGGTGCATTTTTTGTTTTTATTATATTTAAGACTTCCATCGACAGAGTTCCGATAGCCTAATGGCTAGACCGTTGGGTTCCAAGCGCGTGGTACTGGGTTCGAGTCCCGGCCGGAACGAAAATCTTCCATGTATATATTTCTCTTCTAATTTGAAGATTCTTTTTTTTTTCAATTTCTTTCTTTTGCAAATATGGATTATTTATGTACGGAAGAAAATTCTGAGTCAGTTTAATCATTCGACCTTTAGATTTCAAAGATTTTAGATCAATAATTACTAAGGTGCATTTTTTGTTTTTATTATAATTAAGACACCGATCAACAGAGATCCGATAGTATATTGGCGAGAGCGTTGGGCTTCCATGAGTGTCGCCCTGGGTTCAAATTCCAGCCGGAAAGGAAATCTTAAATGCAAATATTTTTTTCTAATTTTATAATTCTTTTTTTTTTTATTTTTCCCTTTTGCGAAGTCAGTCAGTCAGTCTGACAGTCAATCAGTCAAGCACTCAGTCATTCAGTCTCAGTCAGTCAGTCCAGTCAGTCAGTCACTCAGTCAGTCAGTTAGTCCTTCAGCCAGTCAGTCAAGCAGTCAGTCATTTAGTCTCAGTCAGTCAGTCATTCAGTCAGTCAGTCAGTCAGGCAGTCAGTCAGTCAGTCAGTCGGTCAGTCCTGTGCAGTCAGTTAGTCACTAAAGCAGTCAGTCAGTCTCAGTCAGTCAGTCAGTCAGTCAGTCCAGTCCAGTCTCAGTCAGTCAGTCAGTCAGTCTCGGTCAGTCAGTCAGTCAGTCATTCAGTCAGTCAGTCAGTCAGGCAGTCAGTCAGTCGGTCAGCCTTATTCAGTCAGTCTGTCAGTCAATCAGTCGGTCAGTCCTGTCCAGTCAGTTAGTCAGTCAAGCAGTCAGTCAGGTAGTCAAGCAGTCAGTCAGTCAGTGTCAGTCAGTCATTTAGTCATTCAGTCAGTCAGTGTCAGTCAGTCATTTAGTCATTCAGTCAGTCAGTGAAATAGCCAGTCAGAGAGTCAAGCAGTCAGTCAGTCAGTCTCAGTCAGTCAGTTAGTCAGTCAGTCAGTCAGTCAGTCAGTCAGTCCAGTCTCAGTCAGTCAGGCAGTTAGTCAGTCAGTCTCGGTCAGTCAGTGAGTCAGTCAGTCAGTATCAGTCAGTCAGTGAGTCAGTCTGTCAGTCAGGCAGTATCAGTCAGGCAGTAAGACTCCGCTCGACAGAACTCCGATAGCCTAATGGCTAGACCGCTGGTCTTCCAAGCGAGTGGCCTGGGTTCGAGTCCCAGCCGGAGCGAATATCTTCAATGTATATATTTCTTTTCTAATTTGAAAATTCTTTTTTTTTTCAATTTCTTTCCTTTGCAATTATTGATTATTTATGTAGGAAAGAAAATTCTGAGTCAGTTTAATTTTTCGACACGAAGATTTCAAAGTGTTTAAATAAACAATTTCCAAGGTGCATTTTTTGTTTTTATTATATTTAAAACTCCCACCGAAAGAGCTCCCATAGACTAATGGCTAGAGTGTTAGGCTTCCAAGCGAGTGGCCCTGGGTTCGAGTCCCAGCCTGAACGAAAATCTTCTATGTATACTTTTAGTTTCTAATTTGAAATTTCTTCTTCTTTTTTTTTTAATTTTTCTCTTTTGCGAATATTGATTATTTATGTAGGGAGAAAAATTCTGAGTCAGTTTAATTATTCGACCTGTAAATTTCAAAGTGTTTGAATCAATAATTACCAAGGTGCATTTTTTGTTTTTATTATATTTAAGACTTCCATCGACAGAGCTCCGATAGCCTAATGGCTAGACCGTTGGGTTCCTAGCGCGTGGTACTGGGTTCGAGTCCCGGCCGGAAAGGAAATCTTAAATGCAAATATTTTTTTCTAATTTTATAATTCTTTTTTTTTATTTTTCCCTTTTGCGAAGTCAGTCAGTCAGTCTGACAGTCAATCAGTCAAGCACTCAGTCATTCAGTCTCAGTCAGTCAGTCCAGTCAGTCAGTCACTCAGTCAGTCAGTTAGTCCTTCAGCCAGTCAGTCAAGCAGTCAGTCATTTAGTCTCAGTCAGTCAGTCATTCAGTCAGTCAGTCAGTCAGGCAGTCAGTCAGTCAGTCAGTCGGTCAGTCGTGTGCAGTCAGTTAGTCACTAAAGCAGTCAGTCAGTCTCAGTCAGTCAGTCAGTCAGTCAGTCCAGTCCAGTCTCAGTCAGTCAGTCAGTCAGTCTCGGTCAGTCAGTCAGTCAGTCATTCAGTCAGTCAGGCAGTCAGTCAGTCGGTCAGCCTTATTCAGTCAGTCTGTCAGTCAGTCAGTCAGTCAGCCTTATTAAGTCAGTCTGTCAGTCATCCTTATTCAGTCAGTCTGTCAGTCAGTCAGTCGGTCAGTCCTGTCCAGTCAGTTAGTCAGTCAAGCAGTCAGTCAGGTAGTCAAGCAGTCAGTCAGTCAGTGTCAGTCAGTCATTTAGTCATTCAGTCAGTCAGTGAAATAGCCAGTCAGAGAGTCAAGCAGTCAGTCAGTCAGTCTCAGTCAGTCAGTTAGTCAGTCAAGCAGTCAGTCAGTCAGTCTCAGTCAGTCAGTTAGTCAGTCAGTCAGTCAGTCAGTCAGTCAGTCCAGTCTCAGTCAGTCAGGCAGTTAGTCAGTCAGTCTCGGTCAGTCAGTGAGTCAGTCAGTCAGTATCAGTCAGTCAGTGAGTCAGTCTGTCAGTCAGGCAGTATCAGTCAGGCAGTAAGACTCCGCTCGACAGAACTCCGATAGCCTAATGGCTAGACCGCTGGTCTTCCAAGCGAGTGGCCTGGGTTCGAGTCCCAGCCGGAGCGAATATCTTCAATGTATATATTTCTTTTCTAATTTGAAAATTCTTTTTTTTTCAATTTCTTTCCTTTGCAATTATTGATTATTTATGTAGGGAAGAAAATTCTGAGTCAGTTTAATTTTTCGACACGAAGATTTCAAAGTGTTTAAATAAACAATTACCAAGGTGCATTTTTTGTTTTTATTATATTTAAAACTCCCACCGACAGAGCTCCCATAGACTAATGGCTAGAGTGTTAGGCTTCCAAGCGAGTGGCCCTGGGTTCGAGTCCCAGCCTGAACGAAAATCTTCAATGTATACTTTTAGTTTCTAATTTGAAATTTCTTCTTCTTTTTTTTTTAATTTTTCTCTTTTGCGAATATTGATTATTTATGTAGGGAGAAAAATTCTGAGTCAGTTTAATTATTCGACCTGTAAATTTCAAAGTGTTTGAATCAATAATTACCAAGGTGCATTTTTTGTTTTTATTATATTTAAGACTTCCATCGACAGAGTTCCGATAGCCTAATGGCTAGACCGTTGGGTTCCAAGCGCGTGGTACTGGGTTCGAGTCCCGGCCGGAACGAAAATCTTCCATGTATATATTTCTCTTCTAATTTGAAGATTCTTTTTTTTTTTTCAATTTCTTTCTTTTGCAAATATGGATTATTTATGTACGGAAGAAAATTCTGAGTCAGTTTAATCATTCGACCTTTAGATTTCAAAGATTTTAGATCAATAATTACTAAGGTGCATTTTTTGTTTTTATTATAATTAAGACACCGATCAACAGAGATCCGATAGTATATTGGCGAGAGCGTTGGGCTTCCATGAGTGTCGCCCTGGGTTCAAATTCCAGCCGGAAAGGAAATCTTAAATGCAAATATTTTTTTCTAATTTTATAATTCTTTTTTTTTTTATTTTTCCCTTTTGCGAAGTCAGTCAGTCAGTCTGACAGTCAATCAGTCAAGCACTCAGTCATTCAGTCTCAGTCAGTCAGTCCAGTCAGTCAGTCACTCAGTCAGTCAGTTAGTCCTTCAGCCAGTCAGTCAAGCAGTCAGTCATTTAGTCTCAGTCAGTCAGTCATTCAGTCAGTCAGTCAGTCAGGCAGTCAGTCAGTCAGTCAGTCGGTCAGTCCTGTGCAGTCAGTTAGTCACTAAAGCAGTCAGTCAGTCTCAGTCAGTCAGTCAGTCAGTCAGTCCAGTCCAGTCTCAGTCAGTCAGTCAGTCAGTCTCGGTCAGTCAGTCAGTCAGTCATTCAGTCAGTCAGTCAGTCAGGCAGTCAGTCAGTCGGTCAGCCTTATTCAGTCAGTCTGTCAGTCAATCAGTCGGTCAGTCCTGTCCAGTCAGTTAGTCAGTCAAGCAGTCAGTCAGGTAGTCAAGCAGTCAGTCAGTCAGTGTCAGTCAGTCATTTAGTCATTCAGTCAGTCAGTGAAATAGCCAGTCAGAGAGTCAAGCAGTCAGTCAGTCAGTCTCAGTCAGTCAGTTAGTCAGTCAGTCAGTCAGTCAGTCAGTCAGTCCAGTCTCAGTCAGTCAGGCAGTTAGTCAGTCAGTCTCGGTCAGTCAGTGAGTCAGTCAGTCAGTATCAGTCAGTCAGTGAGTCAGTCTGTCAGTCAGGCAGTATCAGTCAGGCAGTAAGACTCCGCTCGACAGAACTCCGATAGCCTAATGGCTAGACCGCTGGTCTTCCAAGCGAGTGGCCTGGGTTCGAGTCCCAGCCGGAGCGAATATCTTCAATGTATATATTTCTTTTCTAATTTGAAAATTCTTTTTTTTTTCAATTTCTTTCCTTTGCAATTATTGATTATTTATGTAGGAAAGAAAATTCTGAGTCAGTTTAATTTTTCGACACGAAGATTTCAAAGTGTTTAAATAAACAATTTCCAAGGTGCATTTTTTGTTTTTATTATATTTAAAACTCCCACCGAAAGAGCTCCCATAGACTAATGGCTAGAGTGTTAGGCTTCCAAGCGAGTGGCCCTGGGTTCGAGTCCCAGCCTGAACGAAAATCTTCTATGTATACTTTTAGTTTCTAATTTGAAATTTCTTCTTCTTTTTTTTTTAATTTTTCTCTTTTGCGAATATTGATTATTTATGTAGGGAGAAAAATTCTGAGTCAGTTTAATTATTCGACCTGTAAATTTCAAAGTGTTTGAATCAATAATTACCAAGGTGCATTTTTTGTTTTTATTATATTTAAGACTTCCATCGACAGAGCTCCGATAGCCTAATGGCTAGACCGTTGGGTTCCTAGCGCGTGGTACTGGGTTCGAGTCCCGGCCGGAAAGGAAATCTTAAATGCAAATATTTTTTTCTAATTTTATAATTCTTTTTTTTTATTTTTCCCTTTTGCGAAGTCAGTCAGTCAGTCTGACAGTCAATCAGTCAAGCACTCAGTCATTCAGTCTCAGTCAGTCAGTCCAGTCAGTCAGTCACTCAGTCAGTCAGTTAGTCCTTCAGCCAGTCAGTCAAGCAGTCAGTCATTTAGTCTCAGTCAGTCAGTCATTCAGTCAGTCAGTCAGTCAGGCAGTCAGTCAGTCAGTCAGTCGGTCAGTCGTGTGCAGTCAGTTAGTCACTAAAGCAGTCAGTCAGTCTCAGTCAGTCAGTCAGTCAGTCAGTCCAGTCCAGTCTCAGTCAGTCAGTCAGTCAGTCTCGGTCAGTCAGTCAGTCAGTCATTCAGTCAGTCAGGCAGTCAGTCAGTCGGTCAGCCTTATTCAGTCAGTCTGTCAGTCAGTCAGTCAGTCAGCCTTATTAAGTCAGTCTGTCAGTCATCCTTATTCAGTCAGTCTGTCAGTCAGTCAGTCGGTCAGTCCTGTCCAGTCAGTTAGTCAGTCAAGCAGTCAGTCAGGTAGTCAAGCAGTCAGTCAGTCAGTGTCAGTCAGTCATTTAGTCATTCAGTCAGTCAGTGAAATAGCCAGTCAGAGAGTCAAGCAGTCAGTCAGTCAGTCTCAGTCAGTCAGTTAGTCAGTCAAGCAGTCAGTCAGTCAGTCTCAGTCAGTCAGTTAGTCAGTCAGTCAGTCAGTCAGTCAGTCAGTCCAGTCTCAGTCAGTCAGGCAGTTAGTCAGTCAGTCTCGGTCAGTCAGTGAGTCAGTCAGTCAGTATCAGTCAGTCAGTTAGTCAGTCTGTCAGTCAGGCAGTATCAGTCAGGCAGTAAGACTCCGCTCGACAGAACTCCGATAGCCTAATGGCTAGACCGCTGGTCTTCCAAGCGAGTGGCCTGGGTTCGAGTCCCAGCCGGAGCGAATATCTTCAATGTATATATTTCTTTTCTAATTTGAAAATTCTTTTTTTTTTTCAATTTCTTTCCTTTGCAATTATTGATTATTTATGTAGGGAAGAAAATTCTGAGTCAGTTTAATTTTTCGACACGAAGATTTCAAAGTGTTTAAATAAACAATTACCAAGGTGCATTTTTTGTTTTTATTATATTTAAAACTCCCACCGACAGAGCTCCCATAGACTAATGGCTAGAGTGTTAGGCTTCCAAGCGAGTGGCCCTGGGTTCGAGTCCCAGCCTGAACGAAAATCTTCAATGTATACTTTCAGTTTCTAATTTGAAATTTCTTCTTCTTTTTTTTTTAATTTTTCTCTTTTGCGAATATTGATTATTTATGTAGGGAGAAAAATTCTGAGTCAGTTTAATTATTCGACCTGTAAATTTCAAAGTTTTTGAATCAATAATTACCAAGGTGCATTTTTTGTTTTTATTATATTTAAGACTTCCATCGACAGAGCTCCGATAGCCTAATGGCTAGACCGTTGGGTTCCTAGCGCGTGGTACTGGGTTCGAGTCCCGGCCGGAAAGGAAATCTTAAATGCAAATATTTTTTTCTAATTTTATAATTCTTTTTTTTTTATTTTTCCCTTTTGCGAAGTCAGTCAGTCAGTCTGACAGTCAATCAGTCAAGCACTCAGTCATTCAGTCTCAGTCAGTCAGTCCAGTCAGTCAGTCACTCAGTCAGTCAGTTAGTCCTTCAGCCAGTCAGTCAAGCAGTCAGTCATTTAGTCTCAGTCAGTCAGTCATTCAGTCAGTCAGTCAGTCAGGCAGTCAGTCAGTCAGTCAGTCGGTCAGTCCTGTGCAGTCAGTTAGTCACTAAAGCAGTCAGTCAGTCTCAGTCAGTCAGTCAGTCAGTCAGTCCAGTCCAGTCTCAGTCAGTCAGTCAGTCAGTCCCGGTCAGTCAGTCAGTCAGTCATTCAGTCAGTCAGTCAGTCAGGCAGTCAGTCAGTCGGTCAGCCTTATTCAGTCAGTCTGTCAGTCAGTCAGTCAGTCAGCCTTATTCAGTCAAACTGTCAGTCAGTCAGTCGGTCAGTCCTGTCCAGTCAGTTAGTCAGTCAAGCAGTCAGTCAGGTAGTCAAGCAGTCAGTCAGTCAGTCAGTGTCAGTCAGTCATTTAGTCATTCAGTCAGTCAGTGAAATAGCCAGTCAGAAAGTCAAGCAGTCAGTCAGTCAGTCTCAGTCAGTCAGTTAGTCAGTCAGTCAGTCAGTCAGTCAGTCAGTGAGTCAGTCTGTCAGTCAGGCAGTATCAGTCAGGCAGTAAGACTCCGCTCGACAGAACTCCGATAGCCTAATGGCTAGACCGCTGGTCTTCCAAGCGAGTGGCCTGGGTTCGAGTCCCAGCCGGAGCGAATATCTTCAATGTATATATTTCTTTTCTAATTTGAAAATTCTTTTTTTTTTCAATTTCTTTCCTTTGCAATTATTGATTATTTATGTAGGGAAGAAAATTCTGAGTCAGTTTAATTTTTCGACACGAAGATTTCAAAGTGTTTAAATAAACAATTACCAAGGTGCATTTTTTGTTTTTATTATATTTAAAACTCCCACCGACAGAGCTCCCATAGACTAATGGCTAGAGTGTTAGGCTTCCAAGCGAGTGGCCCTGGGTTCGAGTCCCAGCCTGAACGAAAATCTTCAATGTATACTTTCAGTTTCTAATTTGAAATTTCTTCTTCTTTTTTTTTTAATTTTTCTCTTTTGCGAATATTGATTATTTATGTAGGGAGAAAAATTCTGAGTCAGTTTAATTATTCGACCTGTAAATTTCAAAGTTTTTGAATCAATAATTACCAAGGTGCATTTTTTGTTTTTATTATATTTAAGACTTCCATCGACAGAGCTCCGATAGCCTAATGGCTAGACCGTTGGGTTCCTAGCGCGTGGTACTGGGTTCGAGTCCCGGCCGGAAAGGAAATCTTAAATGCAAATATTTTTTTCTAATTTTATAATTCTTTTTTTTTTATTTTTCCCTTTTGCGAAGTCAGTCAGTCAGTCTGACAGTCAATCAGTCAAGCACTCAGTCATTCAGTCTCAGTCAGTCAGTCCAGTCAGTCAGTCACTCAGTCAGTCAGTTAGTCCTTCAGCCAGTCAGTCAAGCAGTCAGTCATTTAGTCTCAGTCAGTCAGTCATTCAGTCAGTCAGTCAGTCAGGCAGTCAGTCAGTCAGTCAGTCGGTCAGTCCTGTGCAGTCAGTTAGTCACTAAAGCAGTCAGTCAGTCTCAGTCAGTCAGTCAGTCAGTCAGTCCAGTCCAGTCTCAGTCAGTCAGTCAGTCAGTCCCGGTCAGTCAGTCAGTCAGTCATTCAGTCAGTCAGTCAGTCAGGCAGTCAGTCAGTCGGTCAGCCTTATTCAGTCAGTCTGTCAGTCAGTCAGTCAGTCAGCCTTATTCAGTCAAACTGTCAGTCAGTCAGTCGGTCAGTCCTGTCCAGTCAGTTAGTCAGTCAAGCAGTCAGTCAGGTAGTCAAGCAGTCAGTCAGTCAGTCAGTGTCAGTCAGTCATTTAGTCATTCAGTCAGTCAGTGAAATAGCCAGTCAGAAAGTCAAGCAGTCAGTCAGTCAGTCTCAGTCAGTCAGTTAGTCAGTCAGTCAGTCAGTCAGTCAGTCAGTGAGTCAGTCTGTCAGTCAGGCAGTATCAGTCAGGCAGTAAGACTCCGCTCGACAGAACTCCGATAGCCTAATGGCTAGACCGCTGGTCTTCCAAGCGAGTGGCCTGGGTTCGAGTCCCAGCCGGAGCGAATATCTTCAATGTATATATTTCTTTTCTAATTTGAAAATTCTTTTTTTTTTCAATTTCTTTCCTTTGCAATTATTGATTATTTATGTAGGGAAGAAAATTCTGAGTCAGTTTAATTTTTCGACACGAAGATTTCAAAGTGTTTAAATAAACAATTACCAAGGTGCATTTTTTGTTTTTATTATATTTAAAACTCCCACCGAAAGAGCTCCCATAGACTAATGGCTAGAGTGTTAGGCTTCCAAGCGAGTGGCCCTGGGTTCGAGTCCCAGCCTGAACGAAAATCTTCTATGTATACTTTTAGTTTCTAATTTGAAATTTCTTCTTCTTTTTTTTTTTTAATTTTTCTCTTTTGCGAATATTGATTATTTATGTAGGGAGAAAAATTCTGAGTCAGTTTAATTATTCGACCTGTAAATTTCAAAGTGTTTGAATCAATAATTACCAAGGTGCATTTTTTGTTTTTATTATATTTAAGACTTCCATCGACAGAGCTCCGATAGCCTAATGGCTAGACCGTTGGGTTCCTAGCGCGTGGTACTGGGTTCGAGTCCCGGCCGGAAAGGAAATCTTAAATGCAAATATTTTTTTCTAATTTTATAATTCTTTTTTTTTATTTTTCCCTTTTGCGAAGTCAGTCAGTCAGTCTGACAGTCAATCAGTCAAGCACTCAGTCATTCAGTCTCAGTCAGTCAGTCCAGTCAGTCAGTCACTCAGTCAGTCAGTTAGTCCTTCAGCCAGTCAGTCAAGCAGTCAGTCATTTAGTCTCAGTCAGTCAGTCATTCAGTCAGTCAGTCAGTCAGGCAGTCAGTCAGTCAGTCAGTCGGTCAGTCGTGTGCAGTCAGTTAGTCACTAAAGCAGTCAGTCAGTCTCAGTCAGTCAGTCAGTCAGTCAGTCCAGTCCAGTCTCAGTCAGTCAGTCAGTCAGTCAGTCCAGTCCAGTCTCAGTCAGTCAGTCAGTCAGTCTCGGTCAGTCAGTCAGTCAGTCATTCAGTCAGTCGGTCAGCCTTATTCAGTCAGTCGGTCAGCCTTATTCAGTCAGTCTGTCAGTCAGTCAGTCAGTCAGCCTTATTCAGTCAGTCTGTCAGTCATCCTTATTCAGTCAGTCTGTCAGTCAGTCAGTCGGTCAGTCCTGTCCAGTCAGTTAGTCAGTCAAGCAGTCAGTCAGGTAGTCAAGCAGTCAGTCAGTCAGTGTCAGTCAGTCATTTAGTCATTCAGTCAGTCAGTGAAATAGCCAGTCAGAGAGTCAAGCAGTCAGTCAGTCAGTCTGAGTCAGTCAGTTAGTCAGTCAGTCAGTCAGTCAGTCAGTCAGTCCAGTCTCAGTCAGTCAGTCAGTCAGTCAGTCAGTCCAGTCTCAGTCAGTCAGGCAGTATCAGTCAGGCAGTAAGACTCCGCTCGACAGAACTCCGATAGCCTAATGGCTAGACCGCTGGTCTTCCAAGCGAGTGGCCTGGGTTCGAGTCCCAGCCGGAGCGAATATCTTCAATGTATATATTTCTTTTCTAATTTGAAAATTCTTTTTTTTTTTCAATTTCTTTCCTTTGCAATTATTGATTATTTATGTAGGGAAGAAAATTCTGAGTCAGTTTAATTTTTCGACACAAAGATTTCAAAGTGTTTAAATAAACAATTACCAAGGTGCATTTTTGTTTTTATTATATTTAAAACTCCCACCGACAGAGCTCCCATAGACTAATGGCTAGAGTGTTAGGCTTCCAAGCGAGTGGCCCTGGGTTCGAGTCCCAGCCTGAACGAAAATCTTCAATGTATACTTTTAGTTTCTAATTTGAAATTTCTTCTTCTTTTTTTTTTAATTTTTCTATTTTGCGAATATTGATTATTTATGTAGGGAGAAAAATTCTGAGTCAGTTTAATTATTCGACCTGTAAATTTCAAAGTGTTTGAATCAATAATTACCAAGGTGCATTTTTTGTTTTTATTATATTTAAAACTCCCACCGACAGAGCTCCCATAGACTAATGGCTAGAGTGTTAGGCTTCCAAGCGAGTGGCCCTGGGTTCGAGTCCCAGCCTGAACGAAAATCTTCAATGTATACTTTTAGTTTCTAATTTGAAATTTCTTCTTCTTTTTTTTTAATTTTTCTCTTTTGCGAATATTGATTATTTATGTAGGGAGAAAAATTCTGAGTCAGTTTAATTATTCGACCTGTAAATTTCAAAGTGTTTGAATCAATAATTACCAAGGTGCATTTTTTGTTTTTATTATATTTAAGACTTCCATCGACAGAGCTCCGATAGCCTAATGGCTAGACCGTTGGGTTCCTAGCCCGTGGTACTGGGTTCGAGTCCCGGCCGGAAAGGAAATCTTAAATGCAAATATTTTTTTCTAATTTTATAATTCTTTTTTTTTATTTTTCCCTTTTGCGAAGTCAGTCAGTCAGTCTGACAGTCAATCAGTCAAGCACTCAGTCATTCAGTCTCAGTCAGTCAGTCCAGTCAGTCAGTCACTCAGTCAGTCAGTTAGTCCTTCAGCCAGTCAGTCAAGCAGTCAGTCATTTAGTCTCAGTCAGTCAGTCATTCAGTCAGTCAGTCAGTCAGGCAGTCAGTCAGTCAGTCAGTCGGTCAGTCCTGTGCAGTCAGTTAGTCACTAAAGCAGTCAGTCAGTCTCAGTCAGTCAGTCAGTCAGTCAGTCCAGTCCAGTCTCAGTCAGTCAGTCAGTCAGTCTCGGTCATTCAGTCAGTCAGTCATTCAGTCAGTCAGTCAGTCTGTCAGTCAGTCAGTCAGTCAGCCTTATTCAGTCAGTCTGTCAGTCATCCTTATTCAGTCAGTCTGTCAGTCAGTCAGTCGGTCAGTCCTGTCCAGTCAGTTAGTCAGTCAAGCAGTCAGTCAGGTAGTCAAGCAGTCAGTCAGTCAGTGTCAGTTAGTCATTTAGTCATTCAGTCAGTCAGTGAAATAGCCAGTCAGAGAGTCAAGCAGTCAGTCAGTCAGTCTCAGTCAGTCAGTTAGTCAGTCAGTCAGTCTCAGTCAGTCAGTTAGTCAGTCAGTCAGTCAGTCAGTCAGTCAGTCCAGTCTCAGTCAGTCAGGCAGTTAGTCAGTCAGTCTCGGTCAGTCAGTGAGTCAGTCAGTCAGTATCAGTCTGTCAGTGAGTCAGTCTGTCAGTCAGGCAGTATCAGTCAGGCAGTAAGACTCCGCTCGACAGAACTCCGATAGCCTAATGGCTAGACCGCTGGTCTTCCAAGCGAGTGGCCTGGGTTCGAGTCCCAGCCGGAGCGAATATCTTCAATGTATATATTTCTTTTCTAATTTGAAAATTCTTTTTTTTTCAATTTCTTTCCTTTGCAATTATTGATTATTTATGTAGGGAAGAAAATTCTGAGTCAGTTTAATTTTTCGACACAAAGATTTCAAAGTGTTTAAATAAACAATTACCAAGGTGCATTTTTGTTTTTATTATATTTAAAACTCCCACCGACAGAGCTCCCATAGACTAATGGCTAGAGTGTTAGGCTTCCAAGCGAGTGGCCCTGGGTTCGAGTCCCAGCCTGAACGAAAATCTTCAATGTATGCTTTTAGTTTCTAATTTGAAATTTCTTCTTCTTTTTTTTTAAATTTTTCTCTTTTGCGAATATTGATTATTTATGTAGGGAGAAACATTCTGAGTCAGTTTAATTATTCGACCTGTAAATTTCAAAGTGTTTGAATCAATAATTACCAAGGTGCATTTTTTGTTTTTATTATATTTAAGACTTCCATCGACAGAGCTCCGATAGCCTAATGGCTAGACCGTTGGGTTCCAAGCGCGTGGTACTGGGTTCGAGTCCCGGCCGGAACGAAAATCTTCCATGTATATATTTCTCTTCTAATTTGAAGATTCTTTTTTTTTTTCAATTTCTTTCTTTTGCAAATATGGATTATTTATGTACGGAAGAAAATTCTGAGTCAGTTTAATCATTCGACCTTTAGATTTCAAAGATTTTAGATCAATAATTACTAAGGTGCATTTTTTGTTTTTATTATAATTAAGACACCGATCAACAGAGATCCGATAGTATATTGGCGAGAGCGTTGGGCTTCCATGAGTGTCGCCCTGGGTTCAAATTCCAGCCGGAAAGGAAATCTTAAATGCAAATATTTTTTTCTAATTTTATAATTCTTTTTTTTTATTTTTCCCTTTTGCGAAGTCAGTCAGTCAGTCTGACAGTCAATCAGTCAAGCACTCAGTCATTCAGTCTCAGTCAGTCAGTCACTCAGTCAGTCAGTTAGTCCTTCAGCCAGTCAGTCAAGCAGTCAGTCATTCAGTCAGTCAGTCAGTCAGGCAGTCAGTCAGTCAGTCAGTCGGTCAGTCCTGTGCAGTCAGTTAGTCACTAAAGCAGTCAGTCAGTCTCAGTCAGTCAGTCAGTCAGTCAGTCCAGTCCAGTCTCAGTCAGTCAGTCAGTCCAGTCCAGTCTCAGTCAGTCAGTCAGTCAGTCTCGGTCAGTCAGTCAGTCAGTCATTCAGTCAGTCAGTCAGTCAGGCAGTCAGTCAGTCGGTCAGCCTTATTCAGTCAGTCTCTCAGTCAGTCAGTCAGTCAGCCTTATTCAGTCAGTCTGTCAGTCAGTCAGTCGGTCAGTCCTGTCCAGTCAGTTAGTCAGTCAAGCAGTCAGTCAGGTAGTCAAGCAGTCAGTCAGTCAGTGTCAGTCAGTCATTTAGTCATTCAGTCAGTCAGTGAAATAGCCAGTCAGAGAGTCAAGCAGTCAGTCAGTCAGTCTCAGTCAGTCAGTTAGTCAGTCAGTCAGTCAGTCAGTCAGTCAGTCAGTCAGTCCAGTCTCAGTCAGTCAGGCAGTTAGTCAGTCAGTCTCGGTCAGTCAGTGAGTCAGTCAGTCAGTATCAGTCAGTCAGTCAGTATCAGTCAGTCAGTGAGTCAGTCTGTCAGTCAGGCAGTATCAGTCAGGCAGTAAGACTCCGCTCGACAGAACTCCTATAGCCTAATGGTTAGACCGCTGGTCTTCCAAGCGAGTGGCCTGGGTTCGAGTCCCAGCCGGAGCGAATATCTTCAATGTATATATTTCTTTTCTAATTTGAAAATTCTTTTTTTTTCAATTTCTTTCCTTTGCAATTATTGATTATTTATGTAGGGAAGAAAATTCTGAGTCAGTTTAATTTTTCGACACGAACATTTCAAAGTGTTTAAATAAACAATTACCAAGGTGCATTTTTTGTTTTTATTATATTTAAAACTCCCACCGACAGAGCTCCCATAGACTAATGGCTAGAGTGTTAGGCTTCCAAGCGAGTGGCCCTGGGTTCGAGTCCCAGCCTGAACGAAAATCTTCAATGTATACTTTTAGTTTCTAATTTGAAATTTCTTCTTCTTTTTTTTAATTTTTCTCTTTTGCGAATATTGATTATTTATGTAGGGAGAAAAATTCTGAGTCAGTTTAATTATTCGACCTGTAAATTTCAAAGTGTTTGAATCAATAATTACCAAGGTGCATTTTTTGTTTTTATTACATTTAAGACTTTCATCGACAGAGCTCCGATAGCCTAATGGCTAGACCGTTGGGTTCCTAGCGCGTGGTACTGGGTTCGAGTCCCGGCCGGAAAGGAAATCTTAAATGCAAATATTTTTTTCTAATTTTATAATTCTTTTTTTTTATTTTTCCCTTTTGCGAAGTCAGTCAGTCAGTCTGACAGTCAATCAGTCAAGCACTCAGTCATTCAGTCTCAGTCAGTCAGTCCAGTCAGTCAGTCACTCAGTCAGTCAAGTAGACCTTCAGCCAGTCAGTCAAGCAGTCAGTCATTTAGTCTCAGTCAGTCAGTCATTCAGTCAGTCAGTCAGTCAGGCAGTCAGTCAGTCAGTCAGTCGGTCAGTCCTGTGCAGTCAGTTAGTCACTAAAGCAGTCAGTCAGTCTCAGTCAGTCAGTCAGTCAGTCAGTCCAGTCCAGTCTCAGTCAGTCAGTCAGTCAGTCAGTCTCGGTCAGTCAGTCAGTCAGTCATTCAGTCAGTCAGTCAGTCAGGCAGTCAGTCAGTCGGTCAGCCTTATTCAGTCAGTCTGTCAGTCAGTCAGTCAGTCAGCCTTATTCAGTCAGTCTGTCAGTCATCCTTATTCAGTCAAACTGTCAGTCAGTCAGTCGGTCAGTCCTGTCCAGTCAGTTAGTCAGTCAAGCAGTCAGTCAGGTAGTCAAGCAGTCAGTCAGTCAGTGTCAGTCAGTCATTTAGTCATTCAGTCAGTCAGTGAAATAGCCAGTCAGAGAGTCAAGCAGTCAGTCAGTCAGTCTCAGTCAGTCAGTTAGTCAGTCAGTCAGTCAGTCAGTCAGTCAGTCCAGTCTCAGTCAGTCAGGCAGTTAGTCAGTCAGTCTCGGTCAGTCAGTGAGTCAGTCAGTCAGTATCAGTCAGTCAGTCAGTATCAGTCAGTCAGTGAGTCAGTCTGTCAGTCAGGCAGTATCAGTCAGGCAGTAAGACTCCGCTCGACAGAACTCCGATAGCCTAATGGCTAGACCGCTGGTCTTCCAAGCGAGTGGCCTGGGTTCGAGTCCCAGCCGGAGCGAATATCTTCAATGTATATATTTCTTTTCTAATTTGAAAATTCTTTTTTTTTTCAATTTCTTTCCTTTGCAATTATTGATTATTTATGTAGGGAAGAAAATTCTAAGTCAGTTTAATTTTTCGACACGAAGATTTCAAAGTGTTTAAATAAACAATTACCAAGGTGCATTTTTTGTTTTTATTATATTTAAAACTCCCACCGACAGAGCTCCCATAGACTAATGGCTAGAGTGTTAGGCTTCCAAGCGAGTGGCCCTGGGTTCGAGTCCCAGCCTGAACGAAAATCTTCAATGTATACTTTTAGTTTCTAATTTGAAATTTCTTCTTCTTTTTTTTTATTTTTTCTCTTTTGCGAATATTGATTATTTATGTAGGGAGAAAAATTCTGAGTCAGTTTAATTATTCGACCTGTAAATTTCAAAGTGTTTGAATCAATAATTACCAAGGTGCATTTTTTGTTTTTATTATATTTAAGACTTCCATCGACAGAGCTCCGATAGCCTAATGGCTAGACCGTTGGGTTCCTAGCGCGTGGTACTGGGTTCGAGTCCCGGCCGGAAAGGAAATCTTAAATGCAAATATTTTTTTCTAATTTTATAATTCTTTTTTTTTATTTTTCCCTTTTGCGAAGTCAGTCAGTCAGTCTGACAGTCAATCAGTCAAGCACTCAGTCATTCAGTCTCAGTCAGTCAGTCCAGTCAGTCAGTCACTCAGTCAGTCAGTTAGTCCTTCAGCCAGTCAGTCAAGCAGTCAGTCATTTAGTCTCAGTCAGTCAGTCCAGTCAGTCAGTCACTCAGTCAGTCAGTTAGTCCTTCAGCCAGTCAGTCAAGCAGTCAGTCATTTAGTCTCAGTCAGTCAGTCATTCAGTCAGTCAGTCAGTCAGTCAGTCAGTCGGTCAGTCGTGTGCAGTCAGTTAGTCACTAAAGCAGTCAGTCAGTCTCAGTCAGTCAGTCAGTCAGTCCAGTCCAGTCTCAGTCAGTCAGTCAGTCAGTCTCGGTCAGTCAGTCAGTCAGTCATTCAGTCAGTCAGTCAGTCAGGCAGTCAGTCGGTCAGCCTTATTCAGTCAGTCTGTCAGTCAGTCAGTCAGTCAGCCTTATTCAGTCAGTCTGTCAGTCACCCTTATTCAGTCAGTCTGTCAGTCAGTCAGTCGGTCAGTCCTGTCCAGTCAGTTAGTCAGTCAAGCAGTCAGTCAGGTAGTCAAGCAGTCAGTCAGTCAGTGTCAGTCAGTCATTTAGTCATTCAGTCAGTCAGTGAAATAGCCAGTCAGAGAGTCAAGCAGTCAGTCAGTCAGTCTCAGTCAGTCAGTTAGTCAGTCAGTTAGTCAGTCAAGCAGTCAGTCAGTCAGTCTCAGTCAGTCAGTTAGTCAGTCAGTCAGTCAGTCAGTCAGTCAGTCCAGTCTCAGTCAGTCAGGCAGTTAGTCAGTCAGTCTCGGTCAGTCAGTGAGTCAGTCAGTCAGTATCAGTCAGTCAGTGAGTCAGTCTGTCAGTCAGGCAGTATCAGTCAGGCAGTAAGACTCCGCTCGACAGAACTCCTATAGCCTAATGGTTAGACCGCTGGTCTTCCAAGCGAGTGGCCTGGGTTCGAGTCCCAGCCGGAGCGAAAATCTTCAATGTATATATTTCTTTTCTAATTTGAAAATTCTTTTTTTTTCAATTTCTTTCCTTTGCAATTATTGATTATTTATGTAGGGAAGAAAATTCTGAGTCAGTTTAATTTTTCGACACGAAGATTTCAAAGTGTTTAAATAAACAATTACCAAGGTGCATTTTTTGTTTTTATTATATTTAAAACTCCCACCGACAGAGCTCCCATAGACTAATGGCTAGAGTGTTAGGCTTCCAAGCGAGTGGCCCTGGGTTCGAGTCCCAGCCTGAACGAAAATCTTCAATGTATACTTTTAGTTTCTAATTTGAAATTTCTTCTTCTTTTTTTTAATTTTTCTCTTTTGCGAATATTGATTATTTATGTAGGGAGAAAAATTCTGAGTCAGTTTAATTATTCGACCTGTAAATTTCAAAGTGTTTGAATCAATAATTACCAAGGTGCATTTTTTGTTTTTATTACATTTAAGACTTTCATCGACAGAGCTCCGATAGCCTAATGGCTAGACCGTTGGGTTCCTAGCGCGTGGTACTGGGTTCGAGTCCCGGCCGGAAAGGAAATCTTAAATGCAAATATTTTTTTCTAATTTTATAATTCTTTTTTTTTATTTTTCCCTTTTGCGAAGTCAGTCAGTCAGTCTGACAGTCAATCAGTCAAGCACTCAGTCATTCAGTCTCAGTCAGTCAGTCCAGTCAGTCAGTCACTCAGTCAGTCAAGTAGTCCTTCAGCCAGTCAGTCAAGCAGTCAGTCATTTAGTCTCAGTCAGTCAGTCATTCAGTCAGTCAGTCAGTCAGGCAGTCAGTCAGTCAGTCAGTCGGTCAGTCCTGTGCAGTCAGTTAGTCACTAAAGCAGTCAGTCAGTCAGTCAGTCAGTCCAGTCCAGTCTCAGTCAGTCAGTCAGTCAGTCAGTCTCGGTCAGTCAGTCAGTCAGTCATTCAGTCAGTCAGTCAGTCAGGCAGTCAGTCAGTCGGTCAGCCTTATTCAGTCAGTCTGTCAGTCAGTCAGTCAGTCAGCCTTATTCAGTCAGTCTGTCAGTCATCCTTATTCAGTCAAACTGTCAGTCAGTCAGTCGGTCAGTCCTGTCCAGTCAGTTAGTCAGTCAAGCAGTCAGTCAGGTAGTCAAGCAGTCAGTCAGTCAGTGTCAGTCAGTCATTTAGTCATTCAGTCAGTCAGTGAAATAGCCAGTCAGAGAGTCAAGCAGTCAGTCAGTCAGTCTCAGTCAGTCAGTTAGTCAGTCAGTCAGTCAGTCAGTCAGTCAGTCCAGTCTCAGTCAGTCAGGCAGTATCAGTCAGGCAGTAAGACTCCGCTCGACAGAACTCCGATAGCCTAATGGCTAGACCGCTGGTCTTCCAAGCGAGTGGCCTGGGTTCGAGTCCCAGCCGGAGCGAATATCTTCAATGTATATATTTCTTTTCTAATTTGAAAATTCTTTTTTTTTCAATTTCTTTCCTTTGCAATTATTGATTATTTATGTAGGGAAGAAAATTCTGAGTCAGTTTAATTTTTCGACACGAAGATTTCAAAGTGTTTAAATAAACAATTACCAAGGTGCATTTTTTGTTTTTATTATATTTAAAACTCCCACCGACAAAGCTCCCATAGACTAATGGCTAGAGTGTTAGGCTTCCAAGCGAGTGGCCCTGGGTTCGAGTCCCAGCCTGAACGAAAATCTTCAACGTATACTTTTAGTTTCTAATTTGAAATTTCTTCTTCTTTTTTTTTTAATTTTTCTCTTTTGCGAATATTGATTATTTATGTAGGGAGAAAAATTCTGAGTCAGTTTAATTATTCGACCTGTAAATTTCAAAGTGTTTGAATCAATAATTACCAAGGTGCATTTTTTGTTTTTATTATATTTAAGACTTCCATCGACAGAGCTCCGATAGCCTAATGGCTAGACCGTTGGGTTCCAAGCGCGTGGTACTGGGTTCGAGTCCCGGCCGGAACGAAAATCTTCCATGTATATATTTCTCTTCTAATTTGAAGATTCTTTTTTTTTTCAATTTCTTTCTTTTGCAAATATGGATTATTTATGTACGGAAGAAAATTCTGAGTCAGTTTAATCATTCGACCTTTAGATTTCAAAGATTTTAGATCAATAATTACTAAGGTGCATTTTTTGTTTTTATTATAATTAAGACACCGATCAACAGAGATCCGATAGTATATTGGCGAGAGCGTTGGGCTTCCATGAGTGTCGCCCTGGGTTCAAATTCCAGCCGGAAAGGAAATCTTAAATGCAAATATTTTTTTCTAATTTTATAATTCTTTTTTTTTATTTTTCCCTTTTGCGAAGTCAGTCAGTCAGTCTGACAGTCAATCAGTCAAGCACTCAGTCATTCAGTCTCAGTCAGTCAGTCACTCAGTCAGTCAGTTAGTCCTTCAGCCAGTCAGTCAAGCAGTCAGTCATTTAGTCTCAGTCAGTCAGTCATTCAGTCAGTCAGTCAGTCAGGCAGTCAATCAGTCAGTCAGTCGGTCAGTCCTGTGCAGTCAGTTAGTCACTAAAGCAGTCAGTCAGTCTCAGTCAGTCAGTCAGTCAGTCAGTCAGTCCAGTCCAGTCTCAGTCAGTCAGTCAGTCCAGTCCAGTCTCAGTCAGTCAGTCAGTCAGTCTCGGTCAGTCAGTCAGTCAGTCATTCAGTCAGTCAGTCAGTCAGGCAGTCAGTCAGTCGGTCAGCCTTATTCAGTCAGTCTCTCAGTCAGTCAGTCAGTCAGCCTTATTCAGTCAGTCTGTCAGTCAGTCAGTCGGTCAGTCCTGTCCAGTCAGTTAGTCAGTCAAGCAGTCAGTCAGGTAGTCCAGCAGTCAGTCAGTCAGTGTCAGTCAGTCATTTAGTCATTCAGTCAGTCAGTGAAATAGCCAGTCAGAGAGTCAAGCAGTCAGTCAGTCAGTCTCAGTCAGTCAGTTAGTCAGTCAGTCAGTCAGTCAGTCAGTCAGTCCAGTCTCAGTCAGTCAGGCAGTTAGTCAGTCAGTCTCGGTCAGTCAGTGAGTCAGTCAGTCAGTATCAGTCAGTCAGTCAGTATCAGTCAGTCAGTGAGTCAGTCTGTCAGTCAGGCAGTATCAGTCAGGCAGTAAGACTCCGCTCGACAGAACTCCGATAGCCTAATGGCTAGACCGCTGGTCTTCCAAGCGAGTGGCCTGGGTTCGAGTCCCAGCCGGAGCGAATATCTTCAATGTATATATTTCTTTTCTAATTTGAAAATTCTTTTTTTTTTCAATTTCTTTCCTTTGCAATTATTGATTATTTATGTAGGGAAGAAAATTCTAAGTCAGTTTAATTTTTCGACACGAAGATTTCAAAGTGTTTAAATAAACAATTACCAAGGTGCATTTTTTGTTTTTATTATATTTAAAACTCCCACCGACAGAGCTCCCATAGACTAATGGCTAGAGTGTTAGGCTTCCAAGCGAGTGGCCCTGGGTTCGAGTCCCAGCCTGAACGAAAATCTTCAATGTATACTTTTAGTTTCTAATTTGAAATTTCTTCTTCTTTTTTTTTTATTTTTTCTCTTTTGCGAATATTGATTATTTATGTAGGGAGAAAAATTCTGAGTCAGTTTAATTATTCGACCTGTAAATTTCAAAGTGTTTGAATCAATAATTACCAAGGTGCATTTTTTGTTTTTATTATATTTAAGACTTCCATCGACAGAGCTCCGATAGCCTAATGGCTAGACCGTTGGGTTCCTAGCGCGTGGTACTGGGTTCGAGTCCCGGCCGGAAAGGAAATCTTAAATGCAAATATTTTTTTCTAATTTTATAATTCTTTTTTTTTTATTTTTCCCTTTTGCGAAGTCAGTCAGTCAGTCTGACAGTCAATCAGTCAAGCACTCAGTCATTCAGTCTCAGTCAGTCAGTCCAGTCAGTCAGTCACTCAGTCAGTCAAGTAGTCCTTCAGCCAGTCAGTCAAGCAGTCAGTCATTTAGTCTCAGTCAGTCAGTCATTCAGTCAGTCAGTCAGTCAGGCAGTCAGTCAGTCAGTCAGTCGGTCAGTCCTGTGCAGTCAGTTAGTCACTAAAGCAGTCAGTCAGTCTCAGTCAGTCAGTCAGTCAGTCAGTCCAGTCCAGTCTCAGTCAGTCAGTCAGTCAGTCAGTCTCGGTCAGTCAGTCAGTCAGTCATTCAGTCAGTCAGTCAGTCAGGCAGTCAGTCAGTCGGTCAGCCTTATTCAGTCAGTCTGTCAGTCAGTCAGTCAGTCAGCCTTATTCAGTCAGTCTGTCAGTCATCCTTATTCAGTCAGTCTGTCAGTCAGTCAGTCGGTCAGTCCTGTCCAGTCAGTTAGTCAGTCAAGCAGTCAGTCAGGTAGTCAAGCAGTCAGTCAGTCAGTGTCAGTCAGTCATTTAGTCATTCAGTCAGTCAGTGAAATAGCCAGTCAGAGAGTCAAGCAGTCAGTCAGTCAGTCTCAGTCAGTCAGTCAGTCAGTCAGTCAGTCAGTCAGTCCAGTCTCAGTCAGTCAGGCAGTTAGTCAGTCAGTCTCGGTCAGTCAGTGAGTCAGTCAGTCAGTATCAGTCAGTCAGTGAGTCAGTCTGTCAGTCAGGCAGTATCAGTCAGGCAGTAAGACTCCGCTCGAAAGAACTCCGATAGCCTAATGGCTAGACCGCTGGTCTTCCAAGCGAGTGGCCTGGGTTCGAGTCCCAGCCGGAGCGAATATCTTCAATGTATATATTTCTTTTCTAATTTGAAAATTCTTTTTTTTTTCAATTTCTTTCCTTTGCAATTATTGATTATTTATGTAGGGAAGAAAATTCTGAGTCAGTTTAATTTTTCGACACGAAGATTTCAAAGTGTTTAAATAAACAATTACCAAGGTGTATTTTTTGTTTTTATTATATTTAAAACTCCCACCGACAGAGCTCCCATAGACTAATGGCTAGAGTGTTAGGCTTCCAAGCGAGTGGCCCTGGGTTCGAGTCCCAGCCTGAACGAAAATCTTAAATGTATACTTTTAGTTTCTAATTTGAAATTTCTTCTTCTTTTTTTTTTAATTTTTCTCTTTTGCGAATATTGATTATTTATGTAGGGAGAAAAATTCTGAGTCAGTTTAATTATTCGACCTGTAAATTTCAAAGTGTTTGAATCAATAATTACCAAGGTGCATTTTTTGTTTTTATTATATTTAAGACTTCCATCGACAGAGCTCCGATAGCCTAATGGCTAGACCGTTGGGTTCCAAGCGCGTGGTACTGGGTTCGAGTCCCGGCCGGAACGAAAATCTTCCATGTATATATTTCTCTTCTAATTTGAAGATTCTTTTTTTTTTCAATTTCTTTCTTTTGCAAATATGGATTATTTATGTACGGAAGAAAATTCTGAGTCAGTTTAATCATTCGACCTTTAGATTTCAAAGATTTTAGATCAATAATTACTAAGGTGCATTTTTTGTTTTTATTATAATTAAGACACCGATCAACAGAGATCCGATAGTATATTGGCGAGAGCGTTGGGCTTCCATGAGTGTCGCCCTGGGTTCAAATCCCAGCCGGAAAGGAAATCTTAAATGCAATTATTTTTTTCTAATTTTATAATTCTTTTTTTTTTATTTTTCCCTTTTGCGAAGTCAGTCAGTCAGTCTGACAGTCAATCAGTCAAGCACTCAGTCATTCAGTCTCAGTCAGTCAGTCCAGTCAGTCAGTCACTCAGTCAGTCAGTTAGTCCTTCAGCCAGTCAGTCAAGCAGTCAGTCATTTAGTCTCAGTCAGTCAGTCATTCAGTCAGTCAGTCAGTCAGGCAGTCAGTCAGTCAGTCAGTCGGTCAGTCCTGTGCAGTCAGTCAGTCTCAGTCAGTCAGTCAGTCCAGTCCAGTCTCAGTCAGTCAGTCAGTCAGTCAGGCAGTCAGTCAGTCGGTCAGCCTTATTCAGTCAGTCTGTCAGTCAGTCAGTCAGTCAGCCTTATTCAGTCAGTCTGTCAGTCATCCTTATTCAGTCAGTCGGTCAGTCCTGTCCAGTCAGTTAGTCAGTCAAGCAGTCAGTCAGGTAGTCAAGCAGTCAGTCAGTCAGTGTCAGTCAGTAATTTAGTCATTCAGTCAGTCAGTAAAATAGCCAGTCAGAGAGTCAAGCAGTCAGTCAGTCAGTCTCAGTCAGTCAGTTAGTCAGTCAGTCAGTCAGTCAGTCAGTCAGTCCAGTCTCAGTCAGTCAGGCAGTTAGTCAGTCAGTCTCGGTCAGTCAGTGAGTCAGTTAGTCAGTATCAGTCAGTCAGTGAGTCAGTCTGTCAGTCAGGCAGTATCAGTCAGGCAGTAAGACTCCGCTCGACAGAACTCCGATAGCCTAATGGCTAGACCGCTGGTCTTCCAAGCGAGTGGCCTGGGTTCGAGTCCCAGCCGGAGCGAATATCTTCAATGTATATATTTCTTTTCTAATTTGAAAATTCTTTTTTTTTCAATTTCTTTCCTTTGCAATTATTGATTATTTATGTAGGGAAGAAAATTCTGAGTCAGTTTAATTTTTCGACACAAAGATTTCAAAGTGTTTAAATAAACAATTACCAAGGTGCATTTTTTGTTTTTATTATATTTAAAACTCCCACCGACAGAGCTCCCATAGACTAATGGCTAGAGTGTTAGGCTTCCAAGCGAGTGGCCCTGGGTTCGAGTCCCAGCCTGAACGAAAATCTTCAATGTATACTTTTAGTTTCTAATTTGAAATTTCTTCTTCTTTTTTTTAATTTTTCTCTTTTGCGAATATTGATTATTTATGTAGGGAGAAAAATTCTGAGTCAGTTTAATTATTCGACCTATAAATTTCAAAGTGTTTGAATCAATAATTACCAAGGTGCATTTTTTGTTTTTATTACATTTAAGACTTCCATCGACAGAGCTCCGATAGCCTAATGGCTAGACCGTTGGGTTCCTAGCGCGTGGTACTGGGTTCGAGTCCCGGCCGGAAAGGAAATCTTAAATGCAAATATTTTTTTCTAATTTTATAATTCTTTTTTTTTATTTTTCCCTTTTGCGAAGTCAGTCAGTCAGTCTGACAGTCAATCAGTCAAGCACTCAGTCATTCAGTCTCAGTCAGTCAGTCCAGTCAGTCAGTCACTCACTCAGTCAAGTAGTCCTTCAGCCAGTCAGTCAAGCAGTCAGTCATTTAGTCTCAGTCAGTCAGTCATTCAGTCAGTCAGTCAGTCAGGCAGTCAGTCAGTCAGTCAGTCGGTCAGTCCTGTGCAGTCAGTTAGTCACTAAAGCAGTCAGTCAGTCTCAGTCAGTCAGTCAGTCAGTCAGTCCAGTCCAGTCTCAGTCAGTCAGTCAGTCAGTCAGTCTCGGTCAGTCAGTCAGTCAGTCATTCAGTCAGTCAGTCAGTCAGGCAGGCAGTCAGTCGGTCAGCCTTATTCAGTCAGTCTGTCAGTCAGTCAGTCAGTCAGCCTTATTCAGTCAGTCTGTCAGTCATCCTTATTCAGTCAGTCTGTCAGTCAGTCAGTCGGTCAGTCCTGTCCAGTCAGTTAGTCAGTCAAGCAGTCAGTCAGGTAGTCAAGCAGTCAGTCAGTCAGTGTCAGTCAGTCATTTAGTCATTCAGTCAGTCAGTGAAATAGCCAGTCAGAGAGTCAAGCAGTCAGTCAGTCAGTCTCAGTCAGTCAGTTAGTCAGTCAGTCAGTCAGTCAGTCAGTCCAGTCTCAGTCAGTCAGGCAGTTAGTCAGTCAGTCTCGGTCAGTCAGTGAGTCAGTCAGTCAGTATCAGTGAGTCAGTCTGTCAGTCAGGCAGTATCAGTCAGGCAGTAAGACTCCGCTCGACAGAACTCCGATAGCCTAATGGCTAGACCGCTGGTCTTCCAAGCGAGTGGCCTGGGTTCGAGTCCCAGCCGGAGCGAATATCTTCAATGTATATATTTCTTCTCTAATTTGAAAATTCTTTTTTTTTCAATTTCTTTCCTTTGCAATTATTGATTATTTACGTAGGGAAGAAAATTCTGAGTCAGTTTAATTTTTCGACACGAAGATTTCAAAGTGTTTAAATAAACAATTACCAAGGTGCATTTTTTGTTTTTATTATATTTAAAACTCCCACCGACAGAGCTCCCATAGACTAATGGCTAGAGTGTTAGGCTTCCAAGCGAGTGGCCCTGGGTTCGAGTCCCAGCCTGAACGAAAATCTTCAATGTATGCTTTTAGTTTCTAATTTGAAATTTCTTCTTCTTTTTTTTTAAATTTTTCTCTTTTGCGAATATTGATTATTTATGTAGGGAGAAAAATTCTGAGTCAGTTTAATTATTCGACCTGTAAATTTCAAAGTGTTTGAATCAATAATTACCAAGGTGCATTTTTTGTTTTTATTATAT
>NC_072740.1:88994664-89095368 GCF_026930045.1 Uloborus diversus | reverse complement strand
CTAGCAATGTTGCACTGTTGGCTAAACTTTAAATCCTGACTCATTAAGAGCCCCAGATCAGTAACTTTGTCTACCTGACTAATGACTGAACCTTGCAAATAATAACTTGTACACTTATTTCAGTGCCCTAAATGTAGCACTTGACATTTCCCAACATTAACAGCCATACCCCATTTATCAGCCCACTCCGTAATATGCTCTAGATCCTCTTGCAGCTGATTTGCTTGCTCTTCATTTTCTACAGTCCCCATAACTTTGACATCATCAGCAAAACAATTCATGTTCCCAGAAATATTTTTGTGAATATCGTTCATAAAGACAATGAACAAAACAGGCCCTAACACTGATCCTTGAGGAACCCCGCTTAAGACCTCACTCCAATTAGAATAATTTCCCCTTACAACTACTCTTTGTTTCCTTCCGGTCAGCCAGTTTTTTACCCAAATGAAAGTTTTCCCTCCTATTCCTATATCAGCTAATTTGCTAAAAAGAGCAACATGCGGTACCTTATCGAAAGCTTTTGAAAATCAATGTAAACAACATCTACAGGCTTCTTATTGTCCAAAGCCATGGTAACTTTGTCATAGAAATGTAATAAATTAGTTGCGCAAGATTTACCTTTCCTGAAACCATACTGAAAACTAGTCAATAGATTATTAGTCTCTAGAAAATTTACAATCTTAATTTTTATCAATGTTTCAAAAATTTTGCAAACTACCGAAGTTAGACTCACAGGTCTATAATTTCCTGCACTCCCTTTAGACCCTTTCTTGAAGAGCAGTGTAATGTTAGCCAGCTTCCAGTCCACTGGCACTGTCCCCGAATTATAAGAAGCATTGAAAATGTTTGCGATTACATCTGCTAATTCCTCTGCACATTCAACTAAAATTTTTGGATAAATATTATCTGGTCCCGAAGCCTTAGTCTCTTTAATTTTTTTCAAATGAAATAAAACGTCATCCCTGGAAAATACAAAGTCCTCAAGCTGTACTATAGCTTGTGTCTTGTTGGTGTCAACTGTTGAGATACAGTTATCGTTAAAAACACTTGAAAAAAAGTTATTAAGAACATTAGCAATATCACTATCCTCCTGAATTAAAATTCCGTGCTCATTAACCAGTGGCCCAATATGACTATTTCGAACTTTCCCCGAATTAGCGTATGCAAAAAACCTCTTGGGATTCCTGTTTATGTTATCTGCCAGTCTTTGTCATAACTCTCTTTTCTGAATCCGTACCAAATACTTAAATTTACGCCTTGCCTTACAATATTGGAGCCTATCTGCACTATGACCTGTTTCTCTAAACCTATGAAAAGCAGCTTGCTTGTAATTTAGAGCGTCTTTAGTTTCCTTGGAGAACCACATTGGCCAAATTGGAGAACCAAATTTTTGTGTTGACACCCTTTTTCCTAAAAGGAACATAATCCCCAACCGTATTTGCTAGATTTTCCTTAAACTCTGCCCACTGAAGATTCACATCGCTATTGTCCAATCCAGAAGAAAAAAACTGCTTTCAAACTCTGCCTAAGTGCCACAAAGTCAGTATTTCTGAAATTGGGCACAAACCTAAAATTTTCTACTTTGTGCATATCAAATTTAATCCCAAACCTAATACTGTTGTGGTCACTATCTCCAATGTGCTCCCCTACACATAACCCCTGAACAGAGCCTTCCATGTCGCAGAAAACTAGATCCAAAATCGCGTCCTGTCGAGTACCCTGAGTTACAATTTGATCTAAGAAACAGTCACCAATTACTTTCAAAAATTCCTCTTCTCTGCTATTACTATGGTAAAAATTATTCCAATCAATTCCTGGAAAATTAAAATCTCCCATTATGATGACTGACCCCTTGCTAGAAATGTCACTAATAATACTAAACATCGGTTCGTCTTGACCCTGGCTTAAGTTGGGTGGCCTATAAATGTTCCCTAAATGTAGTTTTTTGCCTTTATTACTCATCAACTCTAGCCAAATCATATCAATCTCATTAGGTTTATTATTAATTACCAATTCATTGTAAATTAAAGTGTCTCTGACATAAAATAAAACCCCATTACCTCTTTTACCTACTCTATCTTGTCTAAACAAATTATACCCAGCAATAGATAATATATCATCATCATCACTTTCGGTAGCCCATGTCTCGGTAACTCCAATAATATCCAACCTCTCGTCTATAATTATGCTTTTCAATTCTTCCGTCTTGTTCCTAATACTACGAGCATTTGTATAAAAAACCTTAAGTAAGCCCATCTTACTTTTATTTAATGCTGCACGATTATTTGAATCCTAACTGTTAAAATCTTTTCTCTTATTAGCCACCCTATTTCCGTTTCTACCAAAATCCCAATAGTTAGTACCCTTTCGAATTCTGCTCTTTAAACCATGCCCCTCATTCCAACTTAGTTTTTTGATTCTGTAGCATCTAAAACCAAACCACTAACCATTTCGACCCCCGTAGAGCTCAGATGCAGGCCATCCCTAGCAATCCATTCATGTTTACATTTACTCCACACATCAATAAACCTGATACTACGCTTAACGCAAATTTCGTTGAGTGCCAGGTTCATACACCTAGCCCATTGGTTTAACCAACTCCTATGCACTCCATACCTGGGAAGCAAACCAACCACTTGGACTTTGCCGAACAGTTGGTTGCTTTGTCCAACAGGGTCCATTCCTTTGTAAACTCATCGTTGTTACTATGGCCTACATCGTTAGTTCCCACCCACAAAGTAACTACATCCTCTTTATTAAATACCCCCTTCTTTTCAGCAACCCTATTTACATCTCTCACCCGAGCCCCTGACAAACAACATCTAGCCACCTTACGTCTAACTCTGCCTATTGAGTTTCCCACCTCACGCACCATTGAATCTCCCAAAATTATACCCTTTGTCTGCTAAATAATTAAGGTGTGTAACAGAGGTGGTTGCATTATGATTATTCACTGGAAATCCAGTAGTGTTCGTTTTTATGCTTTTACCTCCCTATATCTCCAATTTTCCTCCTTACCTCAAATGTTAAACATTACTGCTTTAGTAAGGTTGTGGGTACTTCAGGGTTCATACGGGTTTTGGAAATCCTGGAAAGTCATGGAAAAAAATAAACAGATTTCATTAAAAGTCATGGAAATTTATTTCAAGTCGTGGAAAAATGTTTTGAGCAGTAAGGAAGTAACAGAAGCTAAGAGAACATTAGAAAACTTCAGTGATTTAACAGTATTGATGTAAAAGCTATTTACACTGGAAAACTGAAGGATCCTAAAAACAAATCTGAGTTTAAGAATCCTATTGCATCCGCTTCTGTAACAGGTGTTCGCCTTGTTTTGTAATGTGGTTTTACTGCTGGGACATCACTTATTTGGAGTTCAGAATTATTTTCAGCTCTTATATCTTCTATTTTTTAGAACAGGACTTGCATGTTCTAGATTTTTCACACCGGCTCAAAAAGTATAATTCAATTACATCCGAGTTCATTTCAACCACTCATAAAAAATCATTATGAAACATGTCGGAGTTTATCTTAATTTGTTGAAGGTTTTAGAAAATCGATATTTTTGTCAGGGGATAGAACAAAGAAATAGGGAACTCTAATGCTTAAAAAAAACATGAATTTACTGAAAAACAAGGCTTTACTTCAATGAACAAAAATACTGTCAAGTTACATAGATTATTAGATACACTGTTGACACCAAAGGGCAATATTTTTATGAAGTAAATTTATTTTAGAAAACTTTGTTATGACTCATTCAACCTTTGTCTGATTTATTACTATTCTGCCCCATTTATTACTACTGTGCTCTGTTTATTAAATATTTATTAATTTAAACATCTATATATTGCATTCACTATATTTTTACCTTACTTAAATTAAAAAGATAAATAAGAATAGTCATTAGTTTCTGTACTATGCACTGATGTTTTTAGTCACAAGTAAATGTTTTGATCAGGTAGTGGCATTCACATAATAGTTTTGCCAATACTATTGCAGAAAATTGGCCAATAGTACTATTCTCTTCGTGTAACAGGGTCATGAAAATTTTTATGAAGTCATGAAAAAGTCTTGGAAAATCATGGAATTTTTTCATCCAAATAGAGTGAATCCTGGTGCTTGGAACTGCTTACCGAAAGGGAGGCTGTAATCAGCAAAGGGGTAAATAGTTTAAGGAGGGTCATTGATCTTCATTTGGATCATTATATTTTTACCTTACTTAAATTGAAAAGATAAATAAGAATATTTATTAGTTTCTGTACTGTGCGCTGATGTTTTTTCAGTCACAAATAAATGCTTTGATAAGGTAATGGCATTCACATAATAGTTTTGCTAATACCCATTGAAAAAAATTGGCAACTAGTACTGTTCTCTTCGTGTGATAAGGTCATGAAAATTTTTATGAAGTCATAAAAAAGTCTTGGAAAAGTCATGGAATTTTTTCATCCAAATAGAGTATGAACCCTGAATGAAAAAAAAAAAAAAGATAAAAAGTGGTTGTGTGGCAGGGAGGGGGGGGGGGGGGAATAAACTACAAATTCATGTCAGCTCATTTCAAGCATAGTCATGATCAATTACCACTTACTAGACCTTCCCCAGTAAGAGAATCCAATATTTAACTAGTTAAAATCTGAAAAATGTCATTATTTCATAGTCAAATTTTATTTAAAAATTCGTAAAAATATGATCTTATTGAGATCCAAACTTGAAACTTTGCACATCTATATATATAAAAATGAATGTTTGTCTGTATGTCATCCATGAACTCAAGAACTACCCGGCAGATTTAGCTGAAACTTTCACCGTTAGTTATTTTTGGTACTGGGAATGTTTATAGACCAGTTCGAAAAAAATCCGATCGATAGTTCCTTTTTTATTCCAATTCAAGTCACAATCCATTGGATAAATACGAACAAAATTATCGGCTGCAGAAATTAATTCGCGTGAAAGATCTCATTGATGGGAAGTTAGCTGTTGCCATTTTTCTTGAGTTTGAACAAATAAATTCTTTCTTTATTGTTTTACGGCTTTTCATGCAACGGGGGGATTTAAAACTTTTTCTATTTGATATTTTTAGCGATTGATTGATCTTGCAAACTGCGTGAGTACAAAATTTGAGTATAGTCGCAGCTTCACTTGATACCTGGACCTATTATTATGAAAATTGCTATATATATGTATTTTTCCACGGAGAAGGTGCATAATATGCTCATTGAAGCCACTCGCCACCAGGTGGCACTGCAGAGTAGCAACTTCTGCTCCGTTCAACGGATTGTCATGAAAATCAGTATAATGATGTATTTTTTTGTTGGCGTAACAACGCGCGTCGGGTACAGCTAGTTAAGGATAAAATACACACAAATTTTTGAGAATTAAAAAAAAATCATTATACCTTTTCTGAGAAATTCAAAACTTAAATTTCATTTTTTTAAAATTAAAATTTTTCTGAAATTAGTCATGTTGCATATCCCATTAAACAGCATCTAATTTACTTTAAAATGCTTTTTACTAAATCTTTCTATCTATATTTGGTGCTGAGTTATCGTCTATTTTATGTTCAATTATCCATGAAAAAGAGAGGGTTTTTCGAAAAATCAAAGTGTCATAAATAAAAAAATAATAGACATAAAAATCTAAAAATTTGGATTTTTGATTACCTCAAAGGGTACAATCGATGAGCCGAATTTCAAAGAAATACAAAAAGGTGAGGGAAAAAACTTCGAATCATTTGACATGGAATGACCCAGGGACTTTTTAGTCCCCGGGTCTAGTTATCGGATGGTGAAATTGTGTTTCACTGCCTGTTTGCCACTCTCCCTATCTCCATCCGTTCTATCAACCGTTTGAAATTGCCAGAAAACATTATTCTTAAAAATGAAACTAGATCCTCTTTGCATAGTTAATACTTGATTGTACAATAAATGTTAGTGCCACTAATTAGTTACATTACCCTTTATTTGAAACGATAATATTTATATATTAGTGGTAATTTAAATGCTACTTTGTTGGTTAGTTACCTGTTTTACAAATGGAGTGGCGACTAGAAAAAATGTGGCTACTATAATTGCCTTTTCTCACCACTGGTGATTAGAAAATTCTTCCCATCTTTATCTTTGAATCCTTTTTTTTTGAAAAAATATTTATTTATTTATCTATTTATTATATGCAGATGAGAAGGCTACGATAGGATTTTTCAAGGGGTTTTTATGGGGAAAGTTCTTTCAAATTGAGCATAAAAAACTGCAAAATCGCGGATGGTTACGGAGAATAATTTTCTGAATTTGAAAAATTCATTTTCTGTGATCTTTGTTTATATGCAGGGGTGCCCACCTGCTCTAAGCTCAAAGGCACAAATCACCCCTCCCCCCACTCAATGTTTGTAAACTATCTTGCGTTGAAGTTTTGGAATAAGGCTAAGCATAGCACTTTTAGAATCACAAATTCCCTGTTACTAAATTCAGCAAAATACATGAGGTCTCTGCTCTGTACTTTTTTTCACATAAAAAGTACTCTCCAGCTGTCATTTTCCAATAACAGTTAAGTCTGCTATTCAGTTAGGGGATCAGCAACAAAAAATTCCAGTCTTACCGTAAATCACTCTGCAGCGATAGCAGGAAATTGTTGCCAGTTTTCGAACGACCATTCGTCACCTATCCAAGAATTTTAAATTTGGCTCATTAGATCGCTGATAACTTTTTAAATTTTAAAGAAATTGAGGTGGAATTTTTTTTTAATGCGTTGTAGGATATATCTGAGCTTTGGATTATAAACGTTATAAATTGCTATCTTTCGCGCATGCACAGTGTAAAATTAATTACTTTAAACATTCATATATCATTACATTTGCATTATTTTAACTTTAAATTTTATTATTATGTTTCTCTAATATGCTGTCAAATATTCTAAAAGTTTAGTAACGTCTGACGAAAACCTTAAAAATTAGCATTTTTGAAAGAAATGCTTATATCTCCGTGAGTATAAAAGATACTTTCAAGAAAATGTAAAAATTAATTTTTGATAGATTTTTAACTTATTTCTGAAATTAATAGCTTATTTCCAGCTATTTGCAATGAAAAATGATCAAAAACCTTTTTTTTCCCTCAATTTGTTGCTGGTCCCCTAAGTGAATAGCAGATTTAATTGTTATTGGAAAACGAGAACTAAAGTATACTTTTTATGTGAAGAAAATTACAGAGTAATTGGTCTTTTATTTCTCGAGAAATCTGTAAAAATGTAAATTTTTGAAAGTCCCAATACTTTTGGTCATATAGTGTATATATCTAGCTTCTGAGATAGTAATTAGAAAGCAGTGAAAATTTGTAACCCCCATACTATATTGTTCACATCCTTAGTTAGCTTTGTCAGCAACACAAGGCTGACTAATACATACAATACTTAGTAATTCTAGTACGGTGTGTTTTTTATATTTACTGAATCATATTAAATTACTAATATATTTTTCATGATTTTTTATGTATTTTATGCAACTGAATAAATGTTTTTGAAAAGTATTTTTAGTGTTCAAAAATAGAGCTCCCAAATTCTTATAAAGATAAATAAATATTTAATGTACTATTTCTATTGTAAAAACTTTCTGGAGACATCAGAAAGCCTTCTGTATTTTTGTTTCCTTATCAATCTTAAATAATGGTATTAGTAATCTGGAAATTTTGTATTTGGATGAAATTTTGCTTTTTAAGTTCATCCATATTGATGTTTTTCTGAAATGTAATTTTACACTCTCCCTCCCTTTTAAAAGTAAAATATGCTTGTTAAACCTTGAATGAGCAAACGATTAGTAACCATGGCGACGAAAGTTTGACCTCTTAATAAATATTAAAACGAAGAGTTATTCCTGTCATCATGACTATCAGAAAAATCTGAGCAACCTCAACTTTGGTCAAGGATAATAAGCATTCGCGATAGCTCAAAAAAAAAAAACTTTTATTTTTTCCCGGAGAATAAATATTGTCCTGAATTTTAGTTGTTTTCCAAAAATAATAGCGCTGTTAGAGAAAAAATATTTAAGCAACGTACTTCAAAAAAATATATAACATGTTTTTTAATTCTAAAGATTATTTGTACAAGCTTTATTTCTCTTTGATAAGTATGAAATAACACAAGTACATGGTTTCTTGATTAAAACACTCAAAACCTGCAGTTAATCACAATATCGGCATATTTAAGCTATTTCTAAAACAGCCAGTTAAAAACAATTATTTTAACTTTACAATTACTTTCTTTTTCATTGTTTCTGGCAATGAATAAAAATAGAGGTAAAATGCAGGGATTATGACACAAAATGTAAGCTAGGAAATAGTCTTTAATAAAAATTAAATTAACGACAATTTGCATTGCTGCACTGGAAAATAAAAATTATGCTATTTTGTTTCTCATGTAATGTTTTTAAAACTGTGTAATATCGTACTTGTCTTAAAAGTAGGAGTAATGTTGCGATCCCATAAGAAACGTTTCACGATTCTATTTAGGGTTACATTATGTATCATTTTTCTCCTTAGGAAGTTTTCTAAAGACAAATACAGTAAAATCATATCACAACAAATACTAATGCAACAAAATACTAGTTTCAACCAAATAATTTTCTAGTCCCAATTCTGAAGTTCGATGTAACTGTTTTTCACTGTATATTATGAATTACATGTTCAATGTGTATCTACCTTCTTAAGAAATTTGACGAGTCTGGCTCTTAAAGACAAATATATTTTCCAAAAACGTTTGTTGAGCTGTGGAAAGCACTTTATGTGTGTACATTTGTAGTAACATAAAACATATAAAACGATGCAAAATACCTAATAAGTATCTGGAATACAATTTAATCTAGATACATAAAAATATTTTTCTAATGGAGAGGAATTAAATGTCAACTTTTCGCATTCGACAGCATGTCGTTAATAAACAATTTGACTCAGAAATATCCCTTTCAATATTATTTCTTTTCAAAACACAAATTTAAAGGTGCAGATGTTGCTAATTTAACAGCTAATAACACGCATCTGCGTGGATTCACTTTCAAAAGCACTTTATTCTCCAAGAAAGCCTTAAGAAAAGAGGAGAGAAGCACAGAGAAAAACTAACATCCAGCGAAAGTCATTGAGGGGAGCTAATGAGAGGGTAATAAATCTTACACCCCATTAGTGCTCACCCCTCAAAAAAGGGAGGTTACTGTGGGAGGCGGGGCGAATGCCCCCATTCTGAACGAGAAGTGAACGATTTTTTAAAAAATTTCAATAGTTGAAACCCCGATATTTCTTAACCAAATGGTCGTATTATTTCAAACAAGGTCTCAAAAGAGAGCTGAAAATATTTTGCGTGTCATGACAATCTTAAAATTTTGATAGCACGATTTGCAGATTTTTTACCGAGTGAAATGTCCAACAGTGCCTCATTTTCAAAGAAAATAATTTTTTCTCGAATTTTAAAAAATCGGAGAATGAACACATCAAAAAAGTAAAAGCTAATTTCTGGACTTAATTTCTTTCTGCAAGAATGCTCTGTGAAGTGAAAAATGAACTAATGCACAAACTTAAGTGCAATTGATTTCAAAGGTAAAAAATTTATTTATTTATTAACAAATTTCGCACAGCTTCTTGTTTAAGTAAATTCATTTATACAAAAACAAAAAGCTTTAAAGCTCAGTATCAGGGCTTCCAACAGATTTTCAGTTTTTGCTAGAGAAAAAAAAGGACCTTGAGCTAAATCTATATGGTTAAAAATATTAACACCATGGTAACAGCAATTGGTAAGTGGAGAAAAATATCAAATCTGACCAAAAAGCAATGTAAATTGTTATGTTATAGCAGGGGGTGATTTCTTAAACAGAGATGCCACTCTCATATTTAGTTTTCAGTCTTAATCTCTTAGCACTTACCTGTAGTTTTTAATACCTGAAAAATACTGATGCAGCATCTATTCAATATTCAAAGAAATAAGATCCAAAGAAAAAATAATTTTTAAATAAAATATGTATTACAGTTCAGGGGGAAAAACCCTACCCCAAGGATAAAAAAAAAAACAAATTAAAACATGCATATGATTTGAAAAAAAAAAAAAATAAGGATCACCCCCTCCTCCTCTCATAAAAAAAATTAATTAAAATATGAATTGCACAATTATAACGAAGTATCCTCCTCCCCCTGAAAGGAAAATGAATTTGATTAAAATATGCTTTATAGTTAAAAAAAAAACAAAAAACTATGATTTGAGGAAAAAAATGAAAAAATAAAGGTCACCCTCACATAAAAAAAACTCAATTAATATATGCAATACATAATATTATAAACAAAGTATCCCCCTCCCCCCAAAAGAAAAATAAAATTAATTAAAAAACACAATTTAGTCAGAACAAGTCAAAAATTCAACCTCCCCCCCAGAAGAAAATAGGAATTTATTAAAATACTAAAGCAAAATTTAATGCAAAATTTAAAGCAAAAAAGAGATTTCACCCTGTCCTCCCCCGCATGAGAAAAAAAGAATTTAAAGCAAGTATTGGAGCAAACAGAAGTTCCCTTTCCATACGAAGAAAAAAGAGTTTAATTAGAATATGTATTGATAAAAAAATCTATAACTCTTCCAAAGAGAAAAGATTTTCGTTCATATAAGCATCCCTATCTGAATAACGATTGGTCAGCCCAAAATACCACACAATTTATCAAGTATTCCATCTGTTTTCTGTTGCTGCAACCTACGATACCGCAAATAAGCCATTTTTTAAGGGCTTAAATTAATTTTTCAACAAAGGTGAAAAAAAGTCGGAAATAAGTCTTTCACACAAACAAACACAAACATGTGCATTGCAAAGCCAATGCAAAACCATTCTTCTTTGACCAACATAAGGTTGCTTTAAAATCGCTCCACTTGGGGAGAAGTTCTGGTTAGAACCGGTTTTTATCCATGCCATATCAGACTACCAAAGTCATCAACAGGGTTGGGTTTTTTGCCGGGACGGTGGAAAAAACCATGGCAAAAATGGAAAAAAACGGCAAAAATGGAAAAAACGACAAAAACCTAATTGCAAATAAAGTAGCATTATATTGTTAATCAAGAAATAGTGACAATATAATATAAACAATGCACTTTAATATTTTAATTATGTCTCTCCATGTTACTTCTAATTTATAAGGTGAAAAATAAATAAAAAAGAAATGTTGGGATTGCAAAACTTAAGATTTTAAATGTTTGCTAAAATTTTTTTTCAGAATGAGCCAATTCCTTCAATGCTAAAACAAAGAATGTTTACTTAAGCTTAGTAAATTAATAAAAAGATTGAATTCTAATTATAAATATATGCATATATTTAATTAATCACTTTTTTTTTATCCCACTAAGATTTTTAAGCTATTTAATTAATAACAGAATATTTACTTGAATATAGAAAAATATTAACTTTTCCTTGCTAAAGAAATAATGCATTTACATGCAGTACAGTACCTAAAGATTTCTGCACACTAGTCGCAACTCTTCAAATGTGTCCTGCAAATTCTGCTGCAATAGAGGAATATTTCTCAAATTTTCCTTTTGTAGAATCAAAAATACGAAACCGTTTGTCAGTTGCTTCTCTCACGAAACTAGTTTATTGCTATGCCGTGCTTAAACAACAAATAGGTTTTGATGAAGATGGTATAGACTATGATGATTTAAGTGATATTTCAATGTAAAGAAATGTGTATTTTACTTTTTAATTACTTTTATTTCTTTTATTTTATAGTTGTATCTTGATTAAGTATACTTTATATAGATATTTAGTATTCTGTAAAAAATGCTATGATAAACAAGCTAATTACAGTTTCATTGTAAATTAATTATTTGTCTTAGATGTTACAAACTGAAATTTTATGTTAATGTTTAAAAATTTAGAAGTAAAAATGCTCCATAACTTTAAAAGTAAGTTAAACCTTAAATTTTTTTTAAACTATAAAAATTATTAAATTAAAACTTTATCAAAATCTTTTCATGCTTTTACTTTTATATAAAAGGAAAAAAAACTGTCCGTAAGTTGTTAACACAAAATCTATTTTGCCACTTTGGCAAAAACTGGCAAAAACCGTGGTTTTTTTCCATGGTTTTTTCCGCCCCCGGCAAAAACTTGCCAACCCTGGTCATCAATGATGAGCGCTCGATTTGGCGCTCGCCAATTTATTTTTTTTGTTGTAAAATGTCGCAATTATTTTATTTTTCACAGAAAATCAGGCCTTTTCCTTAATTTGTAGTAGAGTTACATTTTTTTACTGTGAAACAGCTGTCTTTTGGTATTGTTCTGCAGAATGGCTTTATTGACGACTTTTTTCCCCTTTCCCTTTTTCCCCCCTTAGTGCAAAATCTTTCTGCACAAACTATCTCTCATTCTGCGACAATGTTGCCGTGTCAGCAGCTTTCTGCCACGACAATGTTGCCGTGTCAGCAGCTTTCTGCCACGGGGGATTGAATACTACCAAAATAGCATGGAATTTGTAGATGGCCACAAAAGAAAAGATGCTTTCATGGTAGCAATACTGTAACAGAAGTAAAAGCCCTAAAAGGCAGAAATTAAACTCGAAATAAGCTTGATTACCTAAAACAGTGGTGATAAAAATTATCTGTTGAAAGTACAAGTAGAAATTTTCTGTACACCCACACCATCTTTAGTTCTTTGTTGAGATCTGTGCTGTAAAATTAAGGTTAACTTAATTTTGAACGCAGCTGCACACAGTTTTCGAATAGCACATTTCAAATTTAAAATTTTATATGTAATAAGTAGTTCATTTATGACACACCACGCATCTAAAAATACAACATATGTAATAAAACTACATAATAATGGCAGAGAAGAATGGCCAAAACAAAATTTGTACTAATTGAGAAAATTTATTGAAAATGTTAAAAAACTGAAAATTAGTAAAATTTCTACTCATTTGTGGCAAAGGAAAGAACTGTACCACACACCTCAAAATGTTTATGGGATTTAAGTACCACCAATGGCACCTTTCCCATGCAACTCATCATCAAAAATAAAAATATGCTAATTTTACTTATTTTGGCTAAAACCATGAAAATACAGCATTTTTTCGAAACTTGAACCCAATTGAGGCAGATCAAGAAATTGACAGAAAAAATTCAAATTTTTTATGTGCACTTTGCCCCACCAATGGCATCTTTTCCGCACTACCCATCGTCAAAATAAAAAAAAGTTGTTTTTCGGCCCATCCTAATATTTATGTATAGTATTACTACATGCTAAGAGTACATGATGATACATTATGTTTTTTTTTTTCCAGAGTAACTGATGTAGTGGAATCAAAGAAGGAATCAACTGATGTGAAACCAGCTAAGTCAAGACGAAGCTTATCTTCTTCATCTTCATCTAGTAGCAGTTCCAAGTAAAGAAAATAATCATTTTTCCTTACATTTGCTTTAATTTCTAGAAATGAGCAGTTGATTTTGTTTCCAATTGCCTTTGATTAGCAAAATCAGTGTGAGTTAATTACATCTATAGTCTGTTCTCTGATTCAAGACTCACACCTTTGCTCTTTTTTTCCCCTTTTGGAGAAACGTTCTTCTTCACACGGTTCCTATGGGTCCTTGAAGGTGCTTTATTTCAGTAACTTTTTGCAATGGGCCCTTTGACGTGCTTAATTTTGAACACAAATCTTAGTTATTTTGACAAGGGGTGATAACTAACTGCTAAATGAAGAATTGTTTGCTCCCTTTTTTTCTCAATCATCTCTCTTTCTTTTTCTCTCTCTATTTCAAAGCTCATTGTTTATTTCTTCTGCTGAAATTTAAAAGATCAATCAATTACTAAAACTACTCACATTTGTTGTATTTTATATTATTTTTTTTTCTCCACAAAATTAATATTAATCAGATATTAAAAAAAAAAAACATTATCTGCTCCTGTTTTCTCTGTTACTTTGTTTTCTTTATGAAACTGATCCAGTGGCACACACAGGAATTGCAAGGGGAGGGTCCAAGGTGGAAAGCCTCCTTCTCATATCATACACCAATACACCACTAAGCTGACTGACTTGATTTTATTGATTCCCAAGAACAAAAAATAAACTGCTGAATAAACAATTAGCATTGATTAAAGAAATATACTCAAATAAATAACCAGAAAGCATAATAATTTATGCTTTTACTTTTTCCATAGTTAAAAAATGGATTCAAGTTCATAGGATCTAATTTTAATCTATAATTACAAAACTAAAAACATGTTTGTTACGTTGTATTCATTTATGACCACCATTTTGCTTCTAATAGGCAATTTGTTATAGGAAAAGTGCACAATATTTTTTAAAATCATTTAACAGAAGGATTTTATTTTTTCACTTATTAGAACTGAAATTATAGTTACTTTTGTTTGAAATTATTCTACGTTCAAAATACATACTCGTAATCAATCGGGGAAAAAAAGCAAGACCTATGGGAGTGGTTCGGACCGCCCGGACTTGTGTCCCCCTTGTGTGCGCCACTGAACTGATAGTATATTTTTAATTGATCAAGAAAACTACCTGTCTTTGTTCATCTTAGTTTGAAAGAACAGTTATTTCAATAATTACTCTCTTATCAGCTTTTATGCAGTAGTTTCATGCAATAACACATCTCCACATTTTTTGCAGAGTTCCCCTATAATAACAGAAACTCTGCAAAGAAGTTAGTTTGCTTCCCATTTCTTGCCAAAATTCATTAAATAAGCATTTTCAAGCAATTGCACCAATGCTCCTTTTCTGACATTAATGTTTCTGTCGAAATTTTTGAGGATGAAAGTATTCTTATTTTTTTTAACTTACTTCAAAACTTGATTTATTATTCCGTCTTTTCTATTTTTTATTCTGTGTTATTTTTACATTATAACTACATATGTACAAGGACACTCATATGTTGGGGGCAAGTGGGGGCTCAAGCCCCCCCCCCCCCTCTCAGAAATTAGCTTTCTTGCTTTTAGTACTTTTTTTCTTTGCGAAAATGTAAAAACGTTTCTTCTCCAGCCATTAATGAATAAGTTAGTAAAAATGTCAAATTTTAATATCTCTAATTTGTACTGAAATCGGTTTCTATGGGGAAAATATCTGAGCACCCGCCCCCCCTAAAAATTTTGTATGTGGGCACCCATGCATATGTATGGATAAAGAAAATCGAAGTTCTTTTTTTTTCAGATTATGACCTAGGTTTATGAATGGTTTATTAATTAAATACTAATAATTACTTTTATGCTTGTGTTTTAAATGATCATATCAAAATAGAAAGAAAAACCTGAGATGTTTTTTTAATGATTTCTCAAATTTGGTTTCAGGTTACCAATCCTGCATTAGGCTTAAATTTTACATTTTTGCTGTTTATACGCTTGTACCCCGTAGCTTTAATTTTATCTTTTCATTTTATTAAAATTTATGTTTCTTGTATTTGCTTATTTGTTACTGGGATCTCCAGGAACCAGGTTTAAATCCTGGTAATACAAAAAGTATGAAAATCCTATGATTGACCTTGGTACTCTAAGAAAACACCCTAGTTGGGAAAAAAAAAAAAACGTTTTCAGTGCTTGTTTTTAAATTTCATTTTGCAGTGGGAACCCAGTTTCAACTTTTTTCCCTCTTTGCTGTTTTTATTTTTTCCCCATTGCCATTTAAGTTGTAATTGTCCCAAATGTTGACTTCTTGGCAATGGGCGTCTCATGTTTGGATTCCTTTCTTATATGCTTTTTGAGCAATTGGAATGACTAACTAAATATGAATGTTTTTAGATCAGTGCAAGGCTGCAATTGCTCTGCCAAATGCTTCTTTAAAATGTAATATCATCTATATTAGTAATATGTTTTTTTTTTGTGTGTGTGTTCAGAGAGACTTTATGGGAGAGTGGTATACTTGATCCGTCAGAAGACTAGTTCCCCTTCGCAAATCTCAAAATTACTATAATACCAGTGGTTGGAAAAACTACATTTATTTTGTAGCGAACTACAACTACAACTATTTTGTTACAAATGTAGTTAACTACAACTACACATACTTTTTTTTAAAATGTAGCAACTACAAACTACTTTTGAAATGTAGTCGTTACTTCGCTACTTTCCATAAAATAAGTAAATAAAAAGCATACAGACTAGGGTGCCCCACAAAAAATGAAAGTCGATTTTTCTAGTGGCATACCCTCTTATATTTTTCTTCTTATGTTAAAACAATTGTAAAAAAAAAAGTTTCATGCAATTTGAACAACGGCAACCCGTGCCGACCGGCGTCTGAAAGGTTAAGCCAGCACTTGTAGGTACGAGTATGCCAGGAGAATTGGAAAACTTTTTTTAGTAACTCGAAATTTTTGTTAATAAAACGTTGCTTCTATATCCCACACTTCACATGCACCATAAAATCAATTATTCAAATTAAAAAAAATATATAGATATCCCACACTTGGCCTAAAATTTATAATTTTCTTCAAAAATCTGATTTTTTTCTCTATTTATCTAAACATATTAATTGAAACAAAATATCAAATTCAAAAATTATTAGCGATTTACATTACGATTTTTATACATTTTCAGATCAACATTTGTAAATGAATAATAATATTTAAAAAAAAAAAAGAAATTTAAAATGAAAATTTTAACTTAACCTTGAAAAAATGCATATCTTTTGAGTTCTATGTAGGAGATTCAAGTATTGCAGGAGAGCAAAAATTTCTATTTAACGCTAATAATCTACTTGACTGCTCATATTTTTTAGCTTGATAATTTCGTTAAATTTACCTTGCTTTTTTAAAATTTGTATCAAAAAAAAAAAAAAGGTTAAGAAAATTATAAATTTTAGACCAAGTGTATGATACTTAAAAGTTTTTTTTTTTTTAATTTGGATAAATATGTTTGTGGTACATGTGGGGCTATAGGGCCAACGTTTTATCAACGTGAAGTTTCGAACTTCGAAAAAAATATATATATATCATTTGGTTTAGTACACAGAGCTGTTTTTACTCTCAGAAGAAAGCCAGCACATGTTGCCGTTGTTCAAATTACATGATACATTTTTTACAATTGTTTTGACTTTAAAATAAAAATACAGAGGGTGTGCGATTTGAAAAATAAACTTTCGATTTTTGGGGGCACCCTAATACACACACACACCGTGCGAAGATTGAATGGGAAAAGGTTTAGATTGATAAATTAGCTCATCTGAACATGGAATAATACTAAAAATTATCTATTATTTCTTTTTTCCTTTTTTCCCCCGAAAAATGTTTGTTATCATACTTTCATATGGATGCTTCACTTGCCAAATCGATTAACTCCATAAAATAGAAAGTCGAGAAAAGTGATGAAGAAGATAGTGTTATCTATAGGAGTGAATGGGCCCTCGTGTTACATTTTCTGCCATCGCGGGATCAGAAATGTACTGAACCAAAAGTTTAATATAAATTCCCATTCTAAGCATTGATTAAGCACTATTAAAGCAGAAATGAGGATTTTTTCAAAAATTAGAGGTAATCGATTTGGCAACTGAGTCATCCATATAACACTCTAATGCTTGTATTTATTGTAAGCCGGTCAGGTCAGTTTAGTAACATCTTCTATAACCTTTACAGCTTCTTTGTTTGGTAAACACAGTAGAAGCACTATTTTTACGAAACTTTAATTTTCACGATTTTTCCGTGCCCTTTCTAATCACGAAAATTTAAGCCTCTTGAAATACTTTTGTTTTTCAACTTTCGATCTGTTCATATAAAATTCACGAAATTTTCAACTCGTAAAATCACCGATACAGTGAAACCTGTGTAAGTTGAACACTCGCGGTGCAGTACTTTGGTGGTCAACTTAGACAGGTGATCAACTTATAAAGGGCGGTAATGTTTTTTTTTTTTTTTTTGTCATTTCTTGCACCATGAGTTTTTGAGTAATTCACTCTTATTCTTTCTGTTCAACTCACTTTCATTGTATAATAGTATTGAAAGTGAAGCAATAATTAAAAATACTATTCAAATAATTTTGTTATTTTTTCTTTGTTTTTAACTATATTAGACACTTGTTTTAGAAATTCCGTATGTGCTGGCTAATTTTCTCTGGCTTTCTCCATTTTCAATTAATTAAATATAATATTTCATACTTTTTATTAATCTCAAGTTCAACTAACTTTCTTTTTCAACTTATAGCACAAAGAGCAATAAGCGCGACTCTTCCAGTTCATAAATGCAAAACTAAAATGTCCTATATCTTAATCCCTTGCACCAGAAACACGTAACTTTACTCATTAGCAGGTCCAGATCTGCGTACCCGCAGTGCGAGGGGCCCACGTCCTTAAAGGGGATAATGTCCCTAGAAATCGAAGAAAAAATAGAAAAAAAAACTAGCATTAAGACTTATTCACTACAAATAGACACTGCTTGCCATTAGGGAGAGGCCCTACATATTTTATTGCAGGGGGGGGGGCTAAAATGTATAGAGCCATGCCTACTCTTTTTAGCACAATTCCTGTGTAGCCACAACATATTGCAACTGAAAGAAAAGTCTTTGAACTTTTCTACTGACACTTACTTTCATTGAACAGAGTACAAAAAGCTATCTGAAATATAACAACAAATGAAAAACAAGTTTGGGGAATAAAGAGCAGCATAAGCTTTATGCTGCTGTTTAGTTAGTAAAATGCTAGTCTGTCATCAAAGCATTAAAAACATTTTTGGAAAGCTATCAAAAAAAAGAAAAGAAATAATAATAATAATAATAATTAATAAATAAATAATAAAATAAAATAATTTGCTGAAGAAAGTTTTAAAAAATAAACCAAGTGGTCAACTTACAAAGGGTTTTTTACAATACTCCAAACCAAATTTGGCGTACATTAGTGGTCAAGATAGACAGGTGGTCAAGATAGAGAGGTGGTCAAGTTAAAGAGGTCTTCCTTTATTATATGAGATAGGACTAATTCCGTTCCTGACAAAAGCGGTCAACTTTACAGGTTTTACTGTACCTTAATTTTCGCAAAAATAAGTGCTTTTACGGTCTTGGAACAATAATCTCTTTGAAATCTAAAATGTTCATCCACGGGACATCCTCAGCAGCCAGAAAAACAAAGGAGTTACAAAATTGGCGGTTATCTCTAATTCATATACTTTCTTTTTAAGTCAAGCTCTATTCAATATAAATATTGACGAAATATGAAAAATACGATGACAAACAAACTAATGGAGTCAAGTAGATATAATGTATGGCGTCACAACGATATATCTGAGGTTAGCTCGTATTTTTATGAACTTTATTTCTCATTGTACCGCTGATGCACTTGTTTAAAACTTGCACCAGTCAAATTCGTTTGAAACTTGATTCTTTTTTTTTTCGGAAGTTTATTTAAAAGTAGTTTCCTGAAATCGCTACAAACTACTTATTTTTTGTATCGAACCACTTGCAACACTACTTTTTTTAAAAAGTAGTGCACTACACTACAAACTACTAAAAAATGTAGCTACTACAGTAGCGTCGCTACTTGTAGCGCGCTACTTCCAACCACTGCTATAATACACAATTTTAAATATTACCAACCAGCATTACAGAGATGCCACAGTAGGTTTACATCCCCAATTGTCATATGATCGATTTTCATATACTTTGTCATTGTTAGTTTTGAGAGGTGATTTTTTTTTTGGATTGTAGATTTAAAATGTTTGCTAGCTATCTTGAGAAAGCTAAGGAATACATGCATTGTTTCTATGATACGGCAAAAGGTTCAGAAAGATGTTACAAGCATTGTAAATACTAATTTGTATTTTCTTTTACTCTGATTTTGAAATTTGTTTGAAAAGTATATTTAGTGATACTTTATCCTTTCATGACAAGGAACCTTGTTCTGGGATTAAGTGCCTTTGATAGGATTATATGTAATACATGCTATTTATTCTACTTATTGTTTTACGCTAAAGACATTACATTTCAAAAGAAAACACATTTAAATAAAAACTTCTTTTCACAGCAAAAGCTTTAAAAAAAGCCGACTTGGGAGAAATGCTCCTCTACCACAGTATAAAAAGCCTCACACCAACTTTTAAGTACAGTGAAATACTTTTAGTATAACGCCGACCTATAAAACGCCCTGCTTTTCAGAAGTTAGCAGTAAGTTTTTCAGTTAAAAAAGAATTCTATTTTGCCTTGCAAACATAGCAATTCTTTGGCAAATTAAAATTTTAACCAGAGTACCAGTGTACCAAGTACCAGATTGTTTTTGGTAGTGCAGTTTTTTTTTTTTTTTTTTTTTGAATATGAAACATAAATATTTGTGAATGATAATATATGTGTTAAGTTACATAGCTTGAGCTTTAATACTCATTGTAGTAAACAGTTATTCTAATATGCAAATGTATTGATATGTTTTGAATATTATTTTCTGAATTTGTGAATTTATCTATGTGTTACCGTTAAAGTATATAATGCAGTTATTTTATAGGATACCTAGTTATTCCACGAAATAAATGATCATGTCCGTTAAAGTGTGTAGTATGTTATTAATTTGACACTTTAACTAGTTATTCTATGAAATAACTAGGTATTCTACAAATACACTAATGATAGACAATTAAAATGAAAAAGAAGCAATTCATCTACTTTATGCAGCATATAAATAGTATTTATGGAAACGTACCATAAAATCATTTGTTACAAGAAGAATTGCTAAAATGACACTTACAAAGAACATTATTTCTAAAACAAAAATATTTTTTGTTGACACACTGGGTTTTATATAAACATTTTTCAAATGTATTTGTCGTGCAAGATGTATGATATAGATTATTTTACACTTTAACGGGCTGCAAATTGTTATTCTATGAAATAACTAGTTAAACCATGAAATACAAGAGAGTTTTACTCTTTAACGGACACGATCAGTTATTTCATGAAATAACTAGGTATTCTATAAAATAACGTATTTCCTACTTTAATGGTAACAAAATAACGCAAAACCCCTAGTCCCAAGGTGAGCAATATTAAGGTCTTCTGTTGTATATTTATGGTGCTTGTCAGCATGTGTTCTACTTTTCAGTACTGGAGACGGAAGTATGTCTTCCAAAAAAAAAAAAAAAAGAGATCAGACAGATTTCTGTCTTTTAATTAAAAGATCTTTTAAATCTTTAAGTTTTGTAACCCAGAGATAAGTGTTGTAGTGTTGCTATAAAAGTTCCAGTGTTTTTGTAGCAACACTGCAACTTTTTTCTGAGCAAGATAGTTTTGGAAACACCTACACGGATTCACATTGAAACCTGATCATTTTTGTCACTTGCATAACTCTCGATAGAAAATGGAAAAGACACACCTTGCTTCTTGCTTTGCCCTGCGTCCAGTTTCTTTATGGAAACATTATTGGAAACGCTATAAGATGATGGGATATTAATTTTTTTTTATTTACTTTCTGTTATGTTTTTCTCACTGAATACTGTTTTGTTCCTGTTGACATCTGCTGTCTTTTTTCCTGCCATTTGAAAAAAAAAAAAACACTTTTGCATGTGTTCATACAAAAGTGCATAAAAACATTGATGACATTTTCAACCACACTTTTTTTAAAATAACTTTTGCGAAACAGAATTTGAGAAACATAATGTACTGAAAAGTAATTTTTTTAACTAAATTTTCTTTTGAATATCAGTAATGCACATGCTACAAAATGCTGTTTATAATTAAGCAGCATGCTTTTAACAAATAAAAGCCAAATATAATTAATGTACATTTTCTTATCCTTTTCATTTTAGTGACAAAAGAAAATCATTTGATGGAAAAACTAGAGAAAAGTAAGATATAATTTTACTATATTATGTTTCTAGACTTTTCAACATAATAAACATTTTAAATCAATCCTATTACAATATCAAATCGAAATATTATTTTTTTAAAAAAGAAATTTTTGCTGGCATTTGTTTAAAGATGAAATTTTATTTCGAAGGGGGGAGAAAACGAATTCCAAATGATTCTGTAGAATAGTGCTTATTTTTTAATTATTTAAATGATTTCTTTTTTTGTTTTGGTCCTTTGTATGGAAAAAAAAATAGGGAATATAAACAGTATTGAGAGGCAGCTCAACATTGTTTTGAAGAATGCTAGATTTCCCATTATATTCCATTTGTACATATATCTTAATATTGTTTTCCATTTGGACTACTACTATTTCCACGTATAGACTGTTAAATGGCTACACTACACTGCCTAACAAAAGTTAAAGAAAACTTCAAATTCTAGTTTTGTAATAGTGTGATCAGATTTAATCTATGAGATGGAGGCTTTATTGTACAAGCTTGTTATTTGATCTCTGCTAAAAATAAAGCACGAAAAAATATCACATTCTAATCTTTCCCTATTGTTAGTTTGGAATCCAAAATGCGTTGATTCACATATCTCAAAAACTCATTTCTGCAGATACTGCCCTTTACCTTCTCACGGCAAACTAAGTGTTTGTATTGCTAGTTCTTTTCCTCTGCATATGTAATGTAATTCTCCTTATTTGAGTGCTCTAAGCAGCCCAACCGGTAGAGAGTAGCAACTCGTAACCTCTGGTTTGTGAGCGAGAGAGAGTGCCGTTCAGTAAGGAAACATCCGCTTATATCTCAAAACCAAATTAACATATTGATGCATGATGGGACTTGAAAGTTGACAGATGCTTCCCATATGCATGCAGAACACTGCAACCAATCATGGCTAAGCACGTGTACAAATCTGCATAGTCGTCTAACACAGGTGTCACCCTCTAAACGAGCGAAAAATGTGGCATTGCCGACTATGTCATGTGATGGAACAGAGCGGCGTTTTAACTGAATGTAAACAAAGTTAAATAAATGGTAAGAGGAGTGATAGTAGCGCTAAGTCTATCATTTTGAGTAGGGGTGCGACATCAATGTCGATGTTTTAGAAACATCAATGCTTTTGTTAAAACATCGATGTTTTTGGACTATCAATGTTTAGGTTTTGATGTTTTTTTTTATGTTGATGGGTTAGCATTTTAATGGAAAATTATCATAAAATGTGCTCCAATTTTCTTGCTAGGTAATTAAGTTTACTTATGGAATTGCCAAAAAAAAAAAATCATTTTTTAACCCATTTTATAAGATTAATTTTTTTGTGTAGAGGATGATTTTTGGGAAGATCACTACAAGGATAGTAGAAGATTAATTACAGAGGGAGAAAGAGGTTAAAGCTATTGGAAGAACCTGGCATTGGTAGTCTGGTGGCAGAACTTGCAATCTATTTCAAGGCTCCAGTTCTTAATCTAAAGGAAAATCCTATACATTACTACGGTGAAAATTATAACTTTAAAAATTCAGAGCTGGTAAAAGTTGCTTTAAAGTATTTGATAGTGATGGAAACTTCTGTTCCATCGGAAAGAGATGTTTCTCTGAGTGGTGGGATAGTCTGCGAAAAGAGAAATGCGCTTCTGGGGAAACAAAGTAAACAAACTTCTTTTTCTCCAAACTGACAACACCAATATTCGGGGTTACTTGACGATTTCCCCCAACAAGTCGTCCCTCTATTACTTACAATTTGTGTTTAGTTATAAACTAACAGTACAATACATATTTCTTGCTCTTAAAAATAATTGTTAAAATTAACTTGGTATTTTTAATATAATTAGCACAACTTTTTCTCATCATTCAGCTGACGGTAAGTGCTATGATACATTTTTTTTAGATTCTTTTTTGATGTAAATTTACTTTGTTTCATTCAGTTTGACAATATTTTGTAATTACTATAACTAGTTTGTATTAATCAATGCTTGTCTTATTACCAATTTTTGTCCTATTATAATACCAAGAAGTTGCGAAATTATTCTTATATTCATGATTTGAGGTTCAGTATTTTCAATATATTCGTCACGTACATATTCTTTTGTATTGCTGCAATTAGTGCTGTATATTCAAAAATGTATGTTATAAATTGATAAAAAGTAGTGATGTTCCAGATATCCGTATCCACATCCGTATCCGTTACTTTTTTGGCGGATATTAAACGGATCTGTTCTATTCTAAAAATTCTTAAATATTTGAATAAAAGACTCTTAAATTCTGTTTCAATTAGGTTTTATTCCCTATTTAATTTCAGAAGCCAACCGTCATCTGAGACATGTTTTTTTTTTTTTAATTTTTAGTTTAATATTAGTTTTTATTATTGATTTGGGGTTTTTGTTATTCTTCATTTTGGTTTTTCTCGGCATCCTTCAAAAAAAAAAAAAAAAAATAAATAAATAAATAAATAAAAAAAACAGACGAAATTCTCTATTTACTGTTTGTAAAGATGTTCCTGTCTCTGTTATTCCGTCGGTCGGAGTAACTTGGGTGGAATGGATCAGCGCTAAATTTATGCTGAAATAAAATGCGAAAAATTAATTCTAGCCTATCCAGTAACAGCTTTACACTCTTGCTCTAGTATCCTACATCTACCGAGCAAGATAGGAATAATTTTTCACATTCTAATTAAGCATTAATGCAGCACTGATCATTCCTTCCAACTCCCCCTCAATTTTAACGGAGATTTCTTTAAAGAGTAATAAATCAGTCTCTATCGACACAGATGGAATTTTTTGAAGAAACAGTGTTATTGTTTTGACAGGAATGCTTTCCAAAGAAGTAAAAGGATTATCAAAGGATTGTGTTCTCCTTGTGAGTTTATACATGAAAGTAGATCTTAAAATACTTGATGTATACAGTATGGTAAAAAACACAGATGAACAGTTTCATTATAACTTTATTAAAAATAAATTAACAAAATATAACAAATAATAAGAGTGCAGTCAATTACAAATTTACCTGGTTTCAAAGTGACTGCCCTTTTCTGCAATACAGAGGCACAATTGTTTATTAAAATTTTGTTCAACTGGCCCCAAGTCTTCTACCTGTAAACTGTCCCAGAGCAAGGTAGGAAACAAGCAGCATCGCATCATAGTTTGCAATTCAAAGAGTATAAAAGATGATGCAATATCAAATTGCATCTAACATTTTTCTTCACAAAAAAAAAAAAAAAAAAAGAATGTGAATGTTAAAACAAGATATTGATGCAGTGTACTAAATGATTTTAGATGACATTTTATGAAAAAACAGAGCAAATGGTTTAATTTTTTAATAGTATATATATACACTCAAGAGCCAAAATATTATGACCACCTGTTAATAACGAGTTGGCCCACCTTCGTGCGCAACACATGTTTAACCCACCTTGGCATGGATGCCACAAGTCCTTGGTAGATGGCCGGAGACAGATTGTACCATATGTTTAAGCAATTGTCACGTAAATCCGAGATATTGCGAATTGGTGGTCTTTGAACTCTGAGCTGCCGTCCCATGACGTCCCAAATGTTTTCTATCGGATTCAGATCCGGTGAGTTAGGCGGCCAGGATATTAGCTGAAATTCAGCATCCTGTTCCTCGAACCACTCCAACACAATTTTAGCCTTGTGACACGGAGCATTGTCCTGTTGGAACATTCGATTTCCAGCTGGAAAAACAGAGGCCATGTAAGGGTGCAACTGGTCCGCAATGATGTTCAGATACTCTGTGGCATTCAGGGTCTGCTGTACCACATCCATGGGTCCCAGAGACGCCCAAGAGAACGTCCTCCAAAGCATAATACCGCACCACCGGCTTGTGTATGACCTACTGTACATTGAGGGAGCAACTGTTCGCCCGGAAGACGGCATATCCTGACACGGCCATCGCCGTGATGCATGACAAAACATGATTCATCTGACCAGGCAAATTCTCCCACTGATCCATGGAGCAGTTGCGATGTTCACGGGCCCAGCGCAGGCGCAGTTGGCGGTGACGCTTGGTCAGCAAAGGCACACGAGTGGGATGTTTGCTGCATAGCCCCATATCCAACAGTGTCCGCTGAACATTGTGCTTCGATACTATTCTACTTGACCCTGCATTGTATTGGGCTGTCAGCTGAACCACTGTCTGACTTCGGTTTTGCTTCACCATGCGAGACAGCCTCTGAGGTCCTTTTTCTTGGATAGCATGTGGACGTCCAATACCATGTCGTCTACTGTTGGTTTCACCGTCATTCATCCATTTTGCATAAGTACTAACAACTGTAGATCGCAAACAACCCTCGATTCGTGCAGTTTCTGAAATACTTGTTTCGAGCCTTCGAGCCATTGCAATCTGCCCTTTATCAAAGTCGCTTAGATCCGCAGCCTTTCCCGTCTCACACAGAAGTTAAGTGAAAGAATGATTCTTCAGACTCTCCAGCAGCAGTTAAATACCACTTCCACCTGATCACGTGCCTTCCACGTCATCCAAGCGAGTTCATTGCAAAATGTAGGGATGGTCATAATGTTTTGGCTCTTGAGTGTATATATATATATATATATATATATATATTGTAACGGATTCGGTGCGACTTCCACTTTCTTGAAATGAAGACACAGTTCTTGATAAAAACACAGGAAATTTATTTACACTATGTACAGGAGAAACCGTTAACAACTGCTAAATTATTCATCAGCAATTATCACACAACACCGTAAACTCAACGTTTACACACGTATTTACTTCCAAATACGAAAACAACACAGCGAAATGCCTCGCTATAAACAGAGCAAAATGCTATCAGTTCGAAATATCAATCGAAACTCCTCCCTTTATCCATCGCTAACGGCTTTTATAAACATCGAAGAATTTTCCACAACATTCTTTCTGCTTCCAGAAATGCGTAGACCGTTTTACAACTACACTTCCATTGATAAAATCAGTGAATGAAATAAGAAAAAAAAAGAATAAGGGGTTGTATACTTTAGCCATATGTTAAGGGGTTGTATATTCATTACGGGAAACTATTTACAGGTTACGTTACTACAATAATTACTATTTACAGAATTTGTAACAATATATATATATATATATATATATATATATATATATATATATATATATATATATATATATATATACATATAAATATTTTTTTTTTTTTTTTGAAATTTTCATACCCTAAATATTCTTGTACTTGTAGAACCAGATACAAGTGATAAAAGTGTGTAACTGAAGTCATTGTTCAAAACTCTTTAAATGCACACATTAAGTATTACATTTCTTAAAACTTGTCTGTTTTCTTGTTGAAAATGTAATTCAGATGATGCCGTAAAACTGCTCATCAATATCAGGATTTGAGGAGCTGTACTGCTCCGCAAGATGAAATACTCATTTCCCACACTGTCCCAGGGTTTCCCAAAGTAGTCAATACATAACCCCTGGGTGTCTATGAAGTTTTTAAAGGGGTCAATGAAGCTCTAAGGGTTGATAGGAGGTCAATTAACCTTAATGGGTCATTAGGGTTCTTTGAAGGTGCAGAAGTCAGAATAAAAAAAAGAATAAAATTTTGATAAAATACTTTTTATTAAACTTTGAAATAAAAGAACATAGTCCTAGTGTAATTGAGCCCATACAAAAAAGAAAAATTGTGATCAGTGTTGAACATTTTTAAATGAATTTGTCAGAATTGTCACTCATTTTTAGCCGTTTCTCTTCTAAAAAATCTGCGCTGTTTACTAGTTAAGGCTGCTATGTTTCACCGAGTGAACCATGGTTTTATCCCATGCTATAATTTCTTTCTTTTTGCTCTCTTGAAGATTTATTTCTGTTCCATGAACTTCCTATGAAATCAAAGTTCTTTCTATTTGGATAATTAAAACTTTTTGTTGAGGCTTCTTTAACTTTGATTTATTCAAGCTATTCTGCATTGTTTGGCTGAAAGAAAACTGCTTGTAAAATATTATTTAGCTATCCATTAAGAAAAAATTAATACAATACTTCCTTTACTATAAAGTATATCTAGTATTTTCATTAATTTTCAATTTTATAAAGTATATTTTGAAATAAATTGGAATACAGAGGCTTAACTAGCTATCATCCCACATGGGTAAGTTATGAACATATTGAAAGCTGGTAATGGTCATAGTACACAAAAGGACTACTCAACAATATTCATAACATTTATATTTGAGTATAAACTTTTCATTACATATTGGCCCTACTTATAATATAAATAATGACTTAAAAAAATCTAGTTGTGAACATCATTTCGTAGAAGTGGGAATCCATGACCAAAACTAGTATTATAAGTCACGTTTTAATGTTAGAGTTACAGATTCACCAAAAAAAAAAAAAACTTCTGTTTATTAATTGAAAAATAATAAAAATTTGCCGGAAAATTAATCACTGTCATCTGTGCCCACAACTAAAATGTTTACTTTTAACTGACTAGTTATGGGCACATTGTTTCATGAGGATCTTTAATATTTAAATTGATGGTTAAAATATATCTATGATAGAGAAAGAGCTAAGGAATGTGTACCAATAAAACATGTAATAAAAAAACTTCAGTATCAGTTCCTTAAAACAGAAACACTTTTAAAAACTGAAAAGCAAAGAAAATTCATTATTGTGACAGAGAAGCATTAAAACAATAACTCACAAAACCAAACCCTGTGACACAACAGCCCGTTAGGGCCAAAGCCTGTTGTGCCTAACTCAGATTTCCTGACCAGGGGCTATGGGGTCGAAGGCAGATATTCTGGTTAGGTGGTCAGCCTAACGGGGAACCCCCAGTGTTTGGTTCCCAAGTATGCTTGGTACTCATTTTATCAACCCACTGAAGGGATGAAGGGCTGAGTCAACCATGCCCAAGCCAGGAATAGAACCCGGGACTGTGGCGTGGGAGCGCGAAGCGCTACCACTGAGCCACTGGGCTTGATAATAAATCACACCGTAGATAAAAACTTATGTTTAGAAGAAATGTGATACTCTTGTAAGAATATTTGTAGTATCCACTGATTTTTTTTCCTGAAATATTGATTGCAAACTTAGCGTTGATAAAACAATAAAAACCTACCCATACTGAGTGACTAACTATAACTAATCATTTACCCTAATATCACATTAAAAACTAAAATAAGTAAGCTAAGTGCACCTATAGTGAATATACACCATAAGCGTATGTCATCGAAAAAGAAAGATAATAAAAAAAAATCCTAACTAGGTGGTCCCCCTTAAAAAAATAAGAGCATAATTTTTAGGGGGCCATCTAGCTAGGGAAAAAGTCTTATTATCTTTATTTTTGAAGACATATCTGCTTTTGGCTTAGTATCCAGCACTTACATTAATTTTCAGGTTAAGTGACTTAAAACTTATTGACGAGTAGTTACATTATTTTAAACTTATTGTGACACGTAATTATTTGTAAAATCTGTCTTATACATGTTCATTAAAAATTATAATAATTATTATAGCACATCAATTAATAATAACTAATTGTAAATTGTGTCACACATAAATTTCTTTTTCTGAGTTAATAATTACACCCTTCAAGAACCACTGTCCTACTGTTTGGGTACATATTCAATTACGACTAAATCATAGATGTTGAACATTTTCTTGACACCTTATTTTGGTTGAGAAAATGAATAATCTGATTAAAGTACAAGTATTTTTTGTGGAATACCCTTAAATCCCGAAAGTAACCCCTATTGATTTCACCCCCCCACACACACACTTCATTGTGAAAAGTAAAATCATTTTATAGTCCCGAATTTATCCTCCCTCCTTTTACCTGAAAATTTTCTGATCATCTTCAATGATTAAAAAAAAAAAAAGGTCTCCACAGTGTTTTCTTTCAAAAATGTCTTAGACTCCTTTTGATGCAAGGACGCCTTTTTTTTTTGTTCATATGTTCATATGTATTACAAAAGAAAATTATACAATTTTACTGCTTTTTATTCATTTTGGAAGGAGCATTTTTGTTTTCACTTGTGAAAATAAAAAATCTTCAACACAATGCCATTTTGGAAATGCGTTGCTTAAAAAGTAGCTTGAAACTTAAAAATTAGCCTTTTGTAAAGGAGAAATAAAATACTTGAACAAGTTTAGGATCATCAGGAATGTATATTTTACTAAATCGAGTAAGAGATTTGTCTGTTTTTACGTTCGCAAATTTTATAAAGCGCAGTTTTCGAAATTACGATTTTCGTAACGAATTTGTAATCGTGATTGTGATTTTTGCTTTTTTGAAACAAGAGCATTAAGATTTTTCTTCTTTTACTTTAACCTAATTACATTCAGCACATGATGAATTTTCAAGCGATAAATTATAGGGATTTTGCCAACTTAAGGTGCAAAATCCTTTCTTTCGAAAAAAAAAAGGCGCCCACATGCAATTTATTATAACAAGAAAATTATGAAAGGTTTTAATTAATTTCTCACTCTTAATTAATATTAACTCTTATTAACTTATTATTTCTTTTCTGTACTCTAAAATTAATACCACTAAAAACAATTATTGGCTAATTTTTCAAAAAAAATCTCTTATAACCCTACTCCTAAAATTAACAAGTTTTGTTTTGAAAATAGGGGGGGGGGGGCTCTTTTGGAATTTTATGGATGATTTTCAAAGAACATTTTATAAATATGATCGAGCGAGAAAAAAGGAAAGGTTGTGTACTATTTTATTGGTTGGACATCAAACACAAAAGGATATTAAAAATATTATATATGTATCCTCACATTGAAGTTTATTGTAGTCAGTGCACAGTGATGATTTATCCATCTCTTGTAACCACAGATGCATGTATTAATAGCTGGGCTCATACTAACAGAAAAACAAATCAGTCCTTAAATAATGTTTTTAGACATACTACTGTGTGAGTTAATCAGTTTTACACATTTCATGTTTATAAAAAAATAATAATGCTATGATACCTACCTTGTGATAATAATGAAATATTCTAAAACCTAATCTGTATTGTAATTCATAGAAGACCAAGTTTCAATTTGGTGAATTTTCATTGCAGACGTTCAGTATCTTCATCTTCAACTTCATCATCTAGTAGTTCAAGTGATGCAAGACGACGTCGTCGCACACGCACACGTTCCAGCTCTTCATCATCTTCATCTTCATCTTCATCAAGATCTTCTCGTTCTCGTAGTAGAGTTAGTGGTCGCGGTAAACGTAATTTACAAAGGTAAGAAAAAAATATAAGAATGATTCCCCCATTATTTTTTTTCAATTTCAGTTGTATGTGTGTGTTAAGGAGGGGGAGACTAGGTAGTAAGGATGAGGTCAATTTTATTTAAAAAAATATTTCACAAACAAAGTGTAGGCAATTTGATTACACTCATTGCTGAAACTTTCTGAAAAATTGGCATTAACTTGAACCTCATTAAACATCCAGTCTCATTGATAAGCGGAAAGTTGAGGGTGGCAGTTTAACCAGTGGCAGATGGATTTTTAATCTTAAACTCCCAAATTAGAATTTTTGCATCCATGCTTAAGATTTCTTTCTGCATCTTTTCAAAACAAAACAGACATGTGATTTTTGTAAAATAGATTTAAATCGATAAAATCCCTCCGCTAAATTTTTCGAAATTGAATTTCTAAAAACGCATTTACAGACTAATTATGACAATGCTTCGAGCAGTACGGTTCTGGGGCTTTCCCCAAAAAATATTTCAAAATTGAAGTCCTACAAAATGAAGTTTTTAAGCGATATTCGGTGATAAAGGATTTAAACGCTCTCCCCATTAAATTTTTCAAAAATTGTAATTTTTTAATGTTCAGATTTTTTACAGGAGCATTCGGACCTTTGTCCGAAAATTTTTCGTTATGGACATCTTAAAAACATGACTGTAAACCATATTTGTTAATGTCAGGGGTTCGGCAATGTTTCAAAATTGAAGCTCCAAAAAAGCAATCTTAAACGATTCTCGATGTTATTAGAATGCAAGGTGTTAGGTAGTTATCCCCTTTAAAATTTTGAAAATTGAAGTCCTGAAAACAATATTTGAGACGCTCTTTAAAGGTATTGGCGGAGGAAGTGGACTTCCGAATCATAGCATTATGAGCTTTCTTATTTTTAAACCGACTAAAAAAGGGGGACTGTTCCCAAGTTATGTTCTATTTTTCTCTTTAATTGTAAGAAATGTTTTATAAAAACCTTCTACTCGGCCTTCTGTGGTATCACGGGTCGTGCCGCCCTGTGTGCCCCCCCCCCCTCCCGCCTCCACCTCTGATAGCGCCACTGAATTGCAGAAGCTTTAAATACAATGATCAAGCCTTTACCAAATAAATGCAAAATACAATTTAAACAGGCTTGTGTTCAAAGAGGCTTATTTTGAAAGTTTACTTGAAAACAGATACAAAAAGCAAGTACAGAAATTTTTGGGAGACTTAAAATGGCCCTAAAGTGGATAAATTGAACTACGACTCGAAAGCTGTGTTGTACCATATCGATGAGTCTTAAAAAATTAGTATGATGAAAAATATTTACTCTCAGTCCCCGAACTCGAATTTTTATGCAGTTAACTTTGCGTAGTCTTATAATTTAGCATAGCTTATAAACTGTGACGAAAGCATTTAATTTTTGTATTTTTCTAAAATATAACTATCTTTAAATTCCTGCAGTGTCGGATTTTCGATTTTTTAGAACTGGAGCAAATTGCATTATAATAGGAGACTAGTTGGTGCAGTTATAGCTAATTAAAATTTTTCACTAGGATGAGTTCCCTCTAAGCTATGTTAACTAACACCAAAAATTAATCCTTTAAGTGTCAACTACAGGTGGTTTTTTCTTACTCTGTTTTCTGCACAGTTTCAGGTTTACTTAAGATTTTTTTTTTTGGAGAAGGACATTACCCAGTTCCCTTCTTTGAGTCCGCTTTTGCAATTCTCTCCTAGCTTTTCCCTGCGCCTTTCTTCAAGTTCAATTTTTATAAAACAAGAATTTTCCTGCACTCTGTTCTAAAAATCTTTAGGTGCACTTATGATTTTTGGGGGGGAGGGGAACATTTCCCCAGATTCCCACCGTGGATCTACTTCCGCTATTGCAGGCCGAGAAGTCAGTCACCTTTCTCACCTTTAGTCACCTTTTGAAAATTTGGTTACTTTTAGTCACCTTTTGCAACTTTTGTCACCTTTCTCACCTTTCTTGAAATGTCTTACGATTTTTTTTTTTTGAATACTTAAATCCTTGAAAAGTATCTGAATATTAACAGTGAAATTAATTAAAGTAGCATTAAATATGCCCCCCCCCCTTCACCTTGTTGTTGTTTAAGAAAAATAGCTATGCTACCGGAAAATCCGGGATTTTTTTTTTTTTTTTATTGCTTGCAATTGCACCCTATGAGCAGAACCAGTCTTTCTATCCCCCTTCGATCGTCAAAGGCATTTTCCCCAAGTCTCGTCTAAACGCCATTTTGTTTCTCATCGTGTTTCTGGCCATAGAGTGTTGTTCGACTAGAGTTCAGCTGTGCAATTTGTTTCTACACACTTTGTTGAGTGAGTGGTCATCGAATGCAAGTTGTCTTCCATGTTTATCAAATGACATCATCTGAAGTCTCTGAATCTCACGCTCATCTCTAGCCAGGCGCGTTACTTGCTTGTTTTACTTTTACTGACTTCAAAAGTCGCGATTAAGCAGCCACAAGTGGTTCGATTTGAAAAAGGGGTGATGGTTTAAGGAGGCGTGCCTCGATGTCTTCTTTGAGCTGTCTTCTCTGAGCACGGAATAGTGAAAAGTTTTGGTTTGTATTTATAGTGTCACTTTGTGTTTGCACAGAAATGGTTAGTTTGGGTTTTATTTTTGCTGCGCAAGTGCGAAGTGAACTTGGTCTGTGTAAACATTTCTTAACATTTCCTTTTTTGGTGCGTCTCGGAGAATCTCCAAATTTTTTTTCTTTTTAGGTTTCAATGCTTTATATGGCTAGTTCCAGTAAAAATAAAGCTTTTAAAAGCAAATGCTAGCCAAAAGCTTTATTTTATGTAACGGCGAGATTGATTTTATTAAAGTACGGTTTTAACATGGTTTGGTAATGTAATGATTTGGTTCTTCCACATTCATTTCAAAAAGCTGCTGATTTTATAATCCAGAGATTTTATAAGTGGCGGTTAGTGTTTATTTATTTATTGAATCGGAACAAAAAAACTGCTGTAAACCTATTTGGAACAAAATGCACTACGACAGTATTTTTGATAAATGCGATATTATTTTAATAGATTCAATAAGGAATAAATTTATGTTAAAAAAAAAGAAAAGAAATTAAAAAAAAAAAAAACAGCCAACCAAAGAGTCCTGATTGAAAAAAAAACAAACAAAAGTACCCTCACATCGTTATCTTTATCACCCCTATTTTGATCAAATCAAAAGAGACCATGACAGCATTCCTGCTTATTTGTCATTCCTAAGCCTGATAAGTTGGGGATTGCAAATTGACTAGGACCAGTCTAGCTGGGCCCAGAGCCTGTTGCTGGTCGTCACTTTTGTATTTGTAATTATTAATAACTTGATTTAATACTACATTTTTTACCTCCCATGGATATGTCATGGAATATTTTCAGAGCTTGCTAAAAAAATAAAAAATAAATAAAACACGAAAGAAAAAAACATGAACATTTTCAGTCATATGAAATGATATTTTCATCATTTTATTTTTGCATTGTAATTACAATTATCATTTTGTTAAAGTCTGATTTTTCAAATTGGTTTTCTCAGTTATTCTCTACTGTCAAGACTTTCGATTTAATATTTATGCTTTGTATTTACTAAGAAAAAAGAAAGAATGCTGATAATTTTTCAACAAACTAAAAAAAAAAAGAGAAAAAAAAAAATACTAAAAATGTGATTGAATAACATAAATTATATATATATATTTAATAAGCTTACTTTACACTGAAAGTTTTTTGAAAATGTCTTACAATTTTTATTTTACTACTTCTAGCCCTATAATATTCATTTCCAAAATTGTTAAGAAATCTTTACAAGAAATATATAGGCTATTTTGGTAAAAGTCAGTAAAAAAGGATAGTCCTTTTCTGTTTTTTGAGTTCTTAACAAATTGCTTTTGGTCGCCTTTTAGTTACTTTTTTGTCACCTTTTAGTCACCTTTGTTTTCAAATTTGTCACCTTTCTCACTTTTTTCAAAGGCCATCAGCAGTCCTTGGCCTGCTATTGTCACATCGCTTTTCCTGGAGCCTTTTGTCAAGTTCTAAAAACAGAAAATTTTTCCTGTACTTAGTTTTCTAAACAGTTTTAGGATCACTTGGGATTTTGTTTCGGAGAAGGACGTTCCCAGTTCCTTTCTTTGAACCCTCTTTTGCAATTATCCTCAATTTCCTGGCACCTTTCTTAAAGTTAAAGTTTTGGAAAACGGAATTATTTTCCTGTACTCCCTTTTGAAAATTTTTAGGTACACTTGAGATTTTGGAGGGGGAATGTTCCCCCAGTTCCCCTCCCGTGGATTCGTGCCTGAGGAGTTATGATATCGAATCGCGGAGTAGGGTGCTACCGATATTGCTCGGAATTTCAGCCTCACGTTTATAATTAATAACCAATAAACTTTCGGATCTCAGATCTCAATAACTCAAATATTCCTTTATCTCAAAGTTTTCATCAGATCCCTATCTCTTGAGACTGTTGTGTGGGGGGGGGGTGGAAACTTCCCTTAACTCGGAACGTTTTAGCCGGTCCATTGGGACTTAGAGTTGTCAGGCGTTGACTGTAACCTTTTGCAAATGAAATCGGAAGTAATCTCATGGCGCATGCGCCATTTTTTTACAGGCGCATATGTTCATAAATTTTACGCCCTTGAAAAACCTTGAAAAGTTCCCGAAAAAAAAAAAAAGGAGTTCATTTTCCAAGTGCTTGAAAGTCTTGGAAAAGTATGAAAAGCTTCTTTATTCTTGAATTCTCTCAAAATCATTACAAGCAATCTAAAGCATACTTTAGTTTGCTTGTAATTCTTTTAAAAATATTTCATCAGTGCAATTTTCTGAACATATGGTTGATATGCAGTATCGCAAAAAATTGCTTTCGTGTTTGAGGTTTAAATCCTTTTGCATCTTGTAAATATTTTGATGTTTTTTACAATCGGAAGTTATTTTGACATGTGCTACCATAGATTAGCTTATTTTTCGTTTAATTTCAATAATTAACGAAGGAATTAGTTTGGAACCATGACAACATTGAACTTACGCGAACTTCGCGGAAAACTGCTTCTCGCGTTTGAAATTTCAATCCTTTTGCATCTTGTAAATAATTTGATGTTTTTGACAGTAGGAAGCTATTTTGACATATACTACTTTAGATTAGCTTATTTTTCGTTTAATTTCAATAATTAACGAGGGAATTAGTTTGGAAACTATGGCAACATTGAACTTACTCAGACTTTGCGGAAAATGAGTTTTATGTTTGAAATTTCAATCTTTTTGCATTATGAAAATATTAAAATTATTTACCCAATCGAATGTTATTTTCCCAAATGCTACCTTAGATTAGCATGTTTTATGTTTAATTAAGTAGAAAATAAATAAATTTATTTTATGGGAAATATGCCAAAATTTGAACTTGGTTCGTGAAAATTAGCTTTCAATTGTTTTGCATCTAATAAATATTTTTATATTTTTGGCAATTTGAAGTTGTTTTGACATGCTACATTAGATTAACTCATTTTAATTTTTATTTAAATAACTAAAAAATAAATAATTCTAGTTTTGCAAACTTAATTTTAATTACTATTAGCCTATTTTCGGTTATTACTGTCTTTTTTTATAGGGGGGGGGGTGTTAAATGTAAACAATTGAGTGCATAACATTTTAACCGTTTGTATTTGAAACAAATTTTGAATTATAAAATTTTATAAAGTTGAATTTATGTACATCATTTCATTGTCATGATGCCTGCTAAAGAGGGGAATTAGTCCCCCTCCCATAAAAGTTCAAAGCACTCATGGCCTTGCAATCATGGGATTTTTTTTTAAATCTAAGCATTATGATTCTTGAAAATATACTTTGAATATGGAAGTTGCAAAACTAAGCCTCTGATGATCTGCTTCTCTTTGTCATTAAGCATTTCTGACATTTATAGGAAAACTTTCAATACAGCAGATCTTCTATCAAAGTATCTCTTGTAAAAAAAGCAGTTTGTTTTCCTCTACTTTTTATATTACTTCCTTTTATTTATATGTTAGCATTAAATGAAATTTGCATGCAATATTAATAGTACGAATTTAGGATAGTACCTTGAAAAACATTTTTTTTATTCTTGAAAAGTGCTTAAATTTTTTTCTCCCTAAAGAGTATTAACCCTGTGATAAGAGATTAAGTTTAAAATCCAAGTATAAAATAATTTTATTATAAACTCAGTTGAAGCTTTGTTGAAAATCAAAACAATATTTTTTAGGTTTCAGTGTGAGTCATGGGGAAGTGCAAATTTCTCAGCAAATAGTTAGATGAAACTGATGAAAATGGGAACAAAATTAGAGACTAGGGAAAACAATACGTTTTTAATGTTTTTTTTGTTTGGTGTATGATGACGCTATTAAGAAGCATTACATGACAGAAAAACGTAAAAATAATTTTAAACTAAATCAAGATGAAGCGCTGCTTCATCTATCCTTCAGTGAGACTACCAGCATCCCTGGTTCAAGTCAAAATGTATCATTATGCCTATTTAGTTCTAAAGAGACTGTCTTAAGTGCTGAACTAAGTGCCCCCCCCTCATCCAAATATTTGTGTAAATAATATTAATCAATGGATAAAAAAATCAGTTTCACAGGTGATAAAGGAATTGTATCATTATTATAGTTAATTAATGAATTATCTTCACGAATTTAACCCAGCTGGCAACTAATTTGCCTTTTGGTGCTTCCCTGGGTTTAACTATGAGTGGTCCTCCCAAGGTCCTGTTTTTGATCCTAACTGGTTCTCTTTAGTCCCCTTTTTGATTGAAAATGGTCCTTTTTTACCCTTTTCTGAAGCTAAAATGTGTTGGGAGCCCTGAACAAATGTTAGTCTTCCTAAATTGTTAGATGACTATAAAGTACTGTTGGATGATAAACTAGAGGAGATAAATAGTTATGAGTTCAAATTGGAACTTAAGTCAGATGTTACACTGAAATTTTTTTGGTCAAGACATGTTCCGTTCGCTTTGAAAGATCGTGTCGAACAAGAAATTGACAGATTAGAAAGGGAAGGAATCATTGAAAAGGTAGGGACATCTGAATGGGCAACACCAGTAGTACCAGTTGTCAAATCAGATGGGTCAATACGTCTATGTGCAGACAACTCTGTAACAGTAAACCCAAGCTTAATAGTACAACAACATCCTCTACCAAGGTTAGAGGAGATATTTTCATGTTTAAATGGAGGTAAAGACTTTTCAAAATTAGATTTTAAGCAGGTTTACTTGTAATTAAAGGTGCATGAAGATAGTCAAAAACGTCTGACAATTAACACCACAAAAGTTGTTTGAATGCAAAAGACTCATGTATATGCTAAACGTGGCTCCAGCTATTTGGCAGCGCTATATAGACAGTCTTTTCCAGGGAATAGGAGGGGTAAAAGTGTTTATGGATGATGCTCGCATAACAGGATCGACTGACGATGCACATTTTGAAGCACTAAAATTTTTTTTCCAAAAATGCAAAGAGCAGGGATTAAAGTTTAATTTGAGTAATAGTAAATTCTTTGAAAGAGAGATAAAATTTTTGGGTCATAAAATTGATTCCAAGGGTTTGTATAAAACAGACAAAAAAATTTGTTCAATTGCTAGTGCCCCTAAGCCAAAAAATGTGCAAGAAGTTCAAAGTTTTCTAGGGTTAGTGCAATTCTTGTGTGGGGGTGAGGCATATACAAGGAGTAGCAAGAGAATGTAAGAGGGACGGTAAATTTGATTTTTGCCCCAGGCAGCAGAAACCAACGCTACGCCCCTGCATATACCATTTTATTGCAACATCAAAGATCATTTGTTTTATTATCTGTATATGAGCTCAACTTAGTCTGATTTTTGTACTTATTCATATTGATTCTCCCAGATTATTAAGAAATGCTTACAACATATTTCATTAATAAGAATTAACACTTAAATAAGTTAAGTTAAATACACTTAAAATACAGAAAAGTTCTGTAATGTATTATTGTCACGAATGAAATGGGGAATGAAATTGGTTCGTCTGTCTGTAGAAAATTTAATTTTCTGTGATAAAAAACATAAATATGCACCAACAGTATTTCGACTCAGGGGAATAACTTTCAATAAACTTTAAATATTTAAATACATTTTATAGAACTTAAACAAGCAACTAGAAATCCATAGGTAAAAAATTGAGAAACTATCTAGGAGTAATTAGAACATACATAGCTTCATATTATTTCACAGATTTTTAATGGATGAAATTATGTATTATATTTTACTCTTTTTCCAAATAAAAGTATTAGCTTACACCATGTTTTGAAGAATGTAAGCTCACTACACCAGTGTAATACTGCACTTCGAAGTAGGCCTCATTTGTCCATAACTACATGTTTAGAGTTATTTGCAGCAACTTGTGCCCTAGCACTATATTAGTATAAAGTGAGTTTTTTACTTTTAGTCTTGCTGCAGGATTGCACTAGTTGTTTACAATCTATCTCTGATAAGATGACTTCCGATGTGAGAGGGAATAAATGAATTCATTTGTTAAAACAGGTGAAGAAAACCTTGAGTTGCTTTGATAATACCCCTTATGCATAGTGCCAATAAAATATTTTTTTTTTTTTTGCTTTCAACCCAGACATAAATAAGCTTGCACATGGTCAAGGAGGGCATTACAGAATGAAACCCTTACCCAAGTCTGAATCTGCGAGTTTGATCTGAAATGCTTTCATTACATTCTAAATCAGTGGTTCCGAACCTTTTTTAGCCCATCGCCTCTAAAGATTGACTGATACTTATCGTCACCCCCTCCCCTTCCTTGATAAATTGAGATGAAAAAGTCTCCCCTTTTTTTTCATTTTAATTAAAATGACCTTTTCACTTTATAGTACTAGAATTTTCACCACATTGACCTTACGTAATATAGTTTAGAGAATATAAATGTTCTTGTGTTACAATAGAATTTTTGACATAATGGATTTTGAAATCACTTGATTCATTTCTATTATAGTTTGAGAATTTTTATATTGTTTGAATTTAAGAGAGCTTTAATGACCAAGGTTTAATCTATTTTAAGTTTTATACCTTGTTTACCAATGTGAATCTGTTAAAATTATTTCTTTTTTCTTAGAAATTCATTTCATAACAAAAAATTTTGTAGTTCCATTTTTGATGAGTTATCAACAATAAAATCAGCCTGTTTATTTGTTTTTTTTTTTTTGCTCAGGATATGTTAGTTATCATTTTAGCTGAAAAAATGAGAGCATAATTTTGGAACGTTTTATTTAGGTCACCTACTCCAAAGAGAAGACCTCGAACTCGTAGTCCATCACCTCGCTTAACAAAAATCCAAGTCCATCATCTGACCAGAAATGTTACAAGGGAACACTTGCGTGAGATATTTAGCACGTATGGAGCTTTGAAAAGTGTTGAACTGCTAGTGGATCGTGATAGGCCTTATTTATCTCGTGGATTTGCTTATATTGAATATGAAAACACTGCGGATGCTGAAAAGGCGATGATGTACATGAATGGAGGTAAAGTATCTTTTTTTTCTTTTGCTTCGGTTAATTCTTGTTCAAGTTTTAATTTAATAACAGATGCAATATTTTACTATGTGGGGAGAAGATAGAGCAGATTAATGCAGGAAAGTTAATTTAATTATTTATTGTTAAAATACTGATTGAATTTTTAATTTTTGGCTTTGTCAAGGCATTACTGTAGAGTATTGTGATACTAATCCAAAAAATAAATAAATAAATAAGATGACTGTTACAAAGCAATTTTGATTTAAATAAAATGGGATTAGTATCAATCTGTCTCACCTACAGGGCAGTGCTGCAGCTAGTGATATTAATGGAATATGATTGAAAAAGAAAATATATTTCAATATTATTTATGAATGCTTGAATCTTAAGAGATTGCAAAATTATTCTTTTAGTTGGCTTGTCTCAAAAATCACATACAAGAAGCATTTTGTCCTTAACAAATGAACTCTCTGTTAATCTTCACCAGTACATGTTTATGATATAGCATAGGAAAACACATTAAATTACAAATGAAAGATTAGTGTTTATGTCTATGCTTTTACATGTTATGCATTTTTGGGCAGTTGTAAAAACTTGCCAAATTGTGTATTTGTAAGGTTAGATTGTTAGTAAAATTTGTAAGCTGTATTGTCAATATCAAGTTAGTAATCAATATTCCAGGAACACCATCAGTAGATTTTCAAAATAGGATATTTTAGAAATAGCATCCCCACCATATTTTTTTCAAACCATAAATTCTATCTATTTTTGGAAAAAAATGTTCTAAACGAAGAAAATGCAATTTAAGTTTTTGAACGATTTCTTTTTTTAAAGACCTGACATTGCTGTTTCTTATCAGATCACAGTTTTTAATTCAATTCATTTCAATCAAGAAATTTTTTTTCTCAAAAATTCATTTCACATATAAAATAAAAGGAACTTAATTACAAACACACCCTTATATATTTCCCTGTATAACTCCTTGATTGAGTAGATGGGAGTAAAAGCTATAACAATAGCTTGTTTTATTGGTGCATACTCATTCCTTAGCTTTATTTTATTATATAGATATACTAGCAGTACCCGCACGACCAAAAACACATAAAAAGATTGAAGTAGCTTTAAAACTCAAAATAGTCCTTCAGTTATATAATTCATTGCTTAACGCACCAAGCAATCATGCTACTGTAACCCTGCCTTTTAGTGAGTGAAGCAATTTTTTTTCTGCAATTAAAAATATTCCACCAAATAAACAATATCATAATAAAAACGTAATAAAGAACAATCACAATTGAATAATACCACAAATCAAATTATTTATTTAGATAAGTAACTATCTGCAATTATAAGAACAAGTTAAAGAAATAAGGAAAGCAAAACCCAATAGAAAAATCTTACAAAATCAAATTATGAACGTGAATATTGAAAAAAAAAATCGCATTAAAAAATCAGTTTGCTGACCACAGCAGTGTAGCCGACCACATATTTCAACCACACAGCATGGTTCCTCGTAGCTACAGTCGAGTCCCGACTTATGCGAGAGATGCGTTCCAAGACTCCTCATATAAGTTGAAATTTCGCGTTGTGAAAAAATACATATACAAATTTTTTTAGATACATACCAAATTCTTTTAGACACTTATAAACACTCTCAAACTGCTTTAAAGCACTACAGTTTCTTACATAAAGAACTGAACTTTTACTGTATTTAAAAAATAAAAACTTTCATTCAAAATGAAATACTAAGATGCAAAAAATGAATGATCAATGGGAGGGAAGACATAAAATAAAACAACACGGTACACACAGTATGTAGCAATAATAAAATGCTGCAGTATATTAGTACTGTACAGTGTGCAGTAGGTACAGTAACATTTTTATGAGTTAAAAAATGAAGATAATGATTTATGTTCTATGATCAGATAGTTATTCTTATCTAATACATATTTTTAAATATGGTTGCTTCGCCTTTTCTATTTCAATTTGTAGGAACAGCCCCTCTTCCTGATCTCTTTAACCCGTTCGGGACGGCAGCTCGCCGAAGCCAGCGTTCCCTCTGGACGGCAGCTGTTACACGCGGACTGTGCGTACAGGCTGGGGCAATTTCTCCCGCTAAGCCTAATTCGCAGTTTCGGAAAGTACGCATTACATAACAATGAATAAAATGTGCACTTTGCTTAGTAACGAAACCATTTTTTAATATATGATAAAATGCGTATGTCATAATTTCAATCATAACAAAAAAATTTAATGAACTATAAAAAAATACAAAATATATTGTTTTTTACTGTAACTAAGATTATTAAAATTAGACAATATGTTTTGCACATAACAGGAAAAATATTTGCGCTTAATTTTTGTGAAATACTTGAAGAATATTGTAACAATTCATATTTTAAAGCCGCATGAAAAATTTCAAAGCACTGAGCAATGTGCATTGAGCATTTTACACTCATAGGTAGTGTTAAGTCTTTTATTCTGCTTCGAGCAAACGACACATCTCCGTCTAAATTCTTTGCCTTCTTTTTCAGCGTATAATTTTAGAAAATATCTACTGTATGAAGAACTAAAATAAAAATAATTTATAGTTGTTTCAATGTGGTCCGAAAGATCCATAGATGGTTCAGTCATAAATTTAGATATTTCCTCCTCGTAAAGATGACGTGTTCACCATGGATACACAAATGAATCTAAAAGTAAAACCCCTTTTTAGAATATCTCTCATGAAATCCCATTATAAATGTAATCAAAACTAGAAACATCCATTTCAAAATGAGTATGCGTTTCCCTTTTCATTTGCTAGCACATGTTTATATTTTTTTTCACGAAATCCAATAAATCACAGACACTTGACGGTCTTTATTCTGACATCAGAGAAAGAAATACTAATGTTCTAGACCAATGATCTGGTCGGAATATGGATAAGTAACGCCATCTGATAGTAAACATTTCATTCCGAAATCGAGCCGCACACTTGCGTCGCTCGGATTCTTGAGTATCATACGCCTGAACGCAAATACGCGAGATTCGGACGGGACGAGCAGCCGCCGCTGACACAAACGTGTGTCGTTCGTCCCGAACGGGTTAATCCACAATACAAGAGCAGCTTCCAATTTCATAATATTTACTTTGCTAGACTGTTTTTCAAGCTTAAATATTGAAACTAAATTCTGAACTTTTAGGGATATCTTTTTGTTTTGACTTTTAACTGTACGCATGGAAGCATCACTCATATTTATTGTCACGCTACCGTCGACGTTTTGTAGTTGTTCAAGCATTTCGAGAATGTTAAGCCTTTTTTTTAAATCAAAAACTTTATTTTTTTTCTCATTTTCACAAAGTTAAGATGAAGGTGCCATTAAGGTACCATTATATTTCATCAACTTTAATATTTAGAATTAAAAAAATAAATAAGTGAAAGATGCTGAGTAGTTATTTGGTGCACCAACGATGCAATGGATACACTAGTTTAATGTGGAAACTTTCCCTGTCAGTGATGCTTAAAGGGATGTAATAACATTCACGAAATCAATATTTAGTGGCCAATAACAATGCCGATACTTCCTTCTAAAACATTTGTGTTAGGGACGAAAAGTTCAAGTTAGCTCTAAAATTCGTAACTCGTGAAAAATTCGCGTTATAGCCATTTCGCATAAGTCGAATCGCATTGTAGTGGGAGTCGACTGTATTGACACTGTCGGCCAGCGCCCTCTCCATGAATTAACTTACCCCGCCTTCTATTAAGAATTCGTAGAACTAAATGTACCTGCCATCTGGTAGGAATTCATAGAACTAAACAATTAAAACATATAATTTGCAATTACAAATATTTTGGTCAATCTGATTAAAAAAAATAGCCTGTAGCTTTCCTCTATAAATGGACTATTCAACACAAAAATAATTTTTCAATTCGAACCAGTAATTCCTGAGATTAGTGTGTTCAAACAAACAAATCAACTCTTCAGCTCTATATTGTTAGTATAAATTTTTGCCATTAATTAAGATACTTAAGATCCTTTGAAGCTGATGTGCTCATAACTAGTCAAGTAAAATTAAAATATTTCAGTTATGGGCACACATGACCATAATTTTTTTTTTGGCCATTCTTACTGCAAATTATTATTTAGAATTGATGATAAAACATAAGCTAAATTTGGCAGACGATAAATAAAAAATGCAGCAGTAGAATAGTTCTATTTGTTTTATTTAGTCATTAATTTTTGTTGCTGTTCAGCCGAACTTTTCAAAATCGATTCGTCAGTTATCCATTTTTTTTAATTTTAATGTTGCTTGAATTGATAAGTTGAAATTTGATTATATGATTAGAAAAATAGGTGTTTTAATATGGTTAAATACTTTTTTGGGGTATTTATTGAAAATAATTGAATTCACCCAGCATGACCATTACTAATTTTTAGTATGCCCATAATAAGCAAGTGTAACCATAACTGGTCAAACCAGTATATATATTTATATGTATATATGTATCTATGTGTGTGTGTGTGTGTGTGTGTGTGTGTGTGTGTGTGTATATATATATATATATATATATATATAATAAAAGTGAAAAATATTGAAAAGACCACACTAGTTTGAGCTCTAGTTTATTGTTTTTAGTTTAGCAAGTGGTGCTTTTGCACAATGTTACTCTATATTGCATGTACTGGAGCTTAAACATTCTCTTTTAGTTCATAGTTAAATTTTTGGTCTTTTGACCATAATTAATGAATCCTCCACGGCTGATGAGCTCTGGATTCATACTTTATCTTTTCCTATTTAATAGCTGTTTGCAATTTTCCTTTTTTATCATCATTAATTATATATAATTTGTTTAATATTTGAAATTCTGTTTATTTAATTTTATATATGTATTCATAGTCAAAAATTAATAAAAATTTCACAGTTTTATTGCATTTCTATAAGTTCCAACAGCATAAGAATTAGTTTTTTCTATGAACTAGAACTGAAACAGCACAGTTTGTCATCAATCAAAAAAAAAAAAAAAACCCTGAGCCATGCCCATAACTAGTCTTTACTGTATGTGGGACTTGTTCGGTCAGTTAATGAAGTTAATGACTGATACCAAAAATTTACTTTTAAAGTCAAAATCTGAATATATACAACATACTTTGCATCATGGCTGCAGGATACACAGTTCTGCAATTTGCTGGTACAATCTATTGAACTATATTCAAATTAAATACTAGCATTAAAATGAAACATGCACTTTTTCTGAATTAAATTATATATAAAACAATCCTTTTTCTCCCATATATTTCAAGAAATAAAATTTATTGATGCTTACTGTTTTGTTTGCTGAAATTAGCAGGCATTGCAGCATTCCTATATTCCTATATTTTCAGTTTCCGCTTCTTTTTTTTTTCCTTTTCCCTTGACTTTTAGCTACTGCCTTTTCCGCGAGCCCCGCGCAGACGCCATTTTGATAGACATAGTATGTCAATCTAAACGAAGGTTTATTATCATTATTTTTCATGTTAGATAACCTTTAGATATTTGCATGTTGCATATCATTGTTCCTTAACAAACGCTAGAATCCGTGACGTAACTAGTCTTGGAATAGAGAACGGCACGTGTAGTGGGCGTTGCCCATGACGTGACTGCTTTGACGTCGATCCTTCTAGAACATGTGACGTGCACACGCTTTGGACTTGGCCACTGAAGATCACGATCTGGTAGCATTGAAGTGAAGATATGCTAATGAGATTCGGAATATAAGCGAAGCTGTTATCAGTTGATCTCGCTCTCACTTCTTGCACAGCCTAGACGCGTTGGCTCATGTCAGGCAAGCCAACTTGCTGTTTGTTCAGCAAGCTTAGGCTGTTAGACTTTTATGTTTAATTGAAGTAGTATGAGGTTTATCCATTGAAGACTTCATTCCTCATGAACGATAGTCGGGTCAATTGATAATTACTTATTAGTCTAGGTCAACGGGGTATTTGCAATAATAGTATACTTATTCTTATTTGCTTTTTGTTAAAGCCATATACTTTGTTTTTATCTCTTAATAAATTAATTGATGTTTACTGAGCTATTTGTCTTCAATTATACTGATTCACGAACTCGAATTTCACACTCTGCTAAATGTATTTATTACGTTGTTTGGGTAAGAGTTAGTTTTAATCGTACCTTCCCATCCAACACATTTTATCTTTCCTTCCATGCTTCTTCCTGAGCGGAGCAATGTTCAACTTTAGCTCTTCTGCTCAGTTCAATTCTGCACACATGAAGCTCCTGCGCAAGTCCTCAAAACTCTGCTTTCGAACTTGATTTCGCTAACTTGGGCGATCGTGATGGGCGCATGCGCTGTGACGTGCGTTTGACGCATGCGTTTTGACGACGTCATTCTAGGAAGGACTCGCTGACTAAGTCTCCACAAGCGCGATTTTTTAATGGAACTTTGTGTTTGGCAACGGCGGATTGTTTTGGTTTCAATTGTGCGGAATGTGGGTGCTGCAGTTTGCGTATCAACTAAACGTTCTTTGCAATAATAATGCCTCCGAAGAGATCGCACAAGTATGTTTTCAAAAAAGAATACGCAACGCTGTTCCCGATTTTAAAGGAATGCATACTTTTGGGTCAATCCAAACCAAAATTGGGTCTGCTTTGTGGCCCCTTCAAAAATTCCGAATTGTAAATGCGGCCCCATTCACAAACTTTCATATCATATAATAAATATACGAAGCTACGTTATAGGGTCAATCTGGAACCATCTTTTTTTTTCAAACCAGAAAGCTACCGGACGAGCATGTGAAACATAGTCGCTATATTTGGTCATTCACATGATTTAATTAGACAAGATGCTTAAGTGCCTAAGTTTATAAGGACAAAGAACAATTGGATATTTATTTACTGCAAACTAATGAAAATAATGCAAAATGTGCTGTAAATATTTTTTTTTTTCGATTATTTTAATGTTTTCTAGAGAAATGAAAAACGTAATATTTAATATTTCATCTTATCCTCATTGGTCCCTAATGTGCTAAAAAACTATATCTTTCCTCTAAATAGTTGTTTTATGAGGATTTTTTTTTTTAATTCTTTTTATGCTACTAGTTAAAATATAGATTGATTTAGTCACCGTTTTTGGTCATTCCCTAGATGGAAGTAGACAAGACTTAAGTGCCTAAGTTTTCAAAATCGAAATTGGAAGTTTATTGCTATGAAAACTATTGAAAATACCGCAAAATGTACCAGAATTTCTTTTTCTTTTCTTGGAGAACTTATTTTCTTGAAAAATCCAATTTTTTATCTTTAAAATTTTATTTTCAGAATATTATTTTATCTTCATTGCTTTGGACGCTAATGTGCTGAAAAATGACTATTTCATCTAAATTGCAATTTTTGGGGGATTTTCAATTATTTACAAAAAATTTTATGTATCCGATTCAAAAATCTATTATCTTAAATTTTTCGCGTTTTTGCCATGTTTGGTCATTCTCAAGATCGAAGTAGACAAGACTATTAAATGCCTAAATTTCCATAAACAGAATATTAGATGCTTATCTCAAAGCAAACTATTGAAAATAACAAAGTGGTGTCATAAATCATGTTTTTTTTTTCTTTTAATTAATTAGTTTCTTGAAAAGTGAAATTTTATCTGCACAATTGCATTTGATTCTCATTGTTTTGGAGGCTTTGCTATGAACTTAAAAAAAAACTATTTCATCTAAAATGTAGTTTCTTGCCGACTTTTCATCTATTTATTTTGAAATAATTCAAAAACCTATTTTAACTTAAATTTTCCAAAAAGCATGTTTCTGTAAACAAGTGCAAGGTTCTATTTATATTTTTTTATGAAAGTAGTAAAAACTTACCGCCCCCCCCCCCTCATTTTTCGTTCTTTAAAACTTGGTGACAGTGGTGGCCACTGAGTTTTGTAGGTCTGGTTTATTTTAAACTAAGGTGGAATTAGTCACTAATATTTCAGCTGGTTTATTTTGCTTTAATGACCAAATACTTCTAAATCAAATATATATTTTACTGGGTGCCTTTGAAAGTCATGAGAAATGGTGGATTTCAAATATGATCGAATTTGGGACTGAAAAGGCCGGATTTTCAGAAACAAATGTTCAAAAAGTATCATATCAGAGATTTTTCTGAGAAAAAAACATTGTATACATTTAAATTTTTAACTTACATACATTTTAATTTTTTCCAGAAAAGAAAAGGAAATTCACAATAATTACATTTTCACAAAAATAAAGAAAATTTACAAAAATATTTTGCTTTTTCACAAAATAGGGACTCAAAAAATAAAACCTGGATTGACTCCTGATATTACTGTGTGACATGTGACTTTGATTTCAGCATGGCACATGGAAAGATAATGCACATGTTTTAACAACTTATAAAACTTTAAGTTCTACTTTTACTGCATTATCAAGTGATAACATAATTAGAACAGAACTTTTATTCATGAATAAATATTTAAATTTTTTTCTTAAATGAGAGTGGGAACCCTGGAATAGTCATGTACAAAATGCAATGCAAAAATTTAATTGCGCAAAAGCTGTAACTTCATTGTAACATGTGTTTCGCTTGTGAAAATGTGTTTTAAATTGATTATGTGAAGGTTCTTAATTTGAATTCAAATTAACCGATTTGTTAACATAGACATTTGAAACAAAGTAGAATGAGTCTTTTTGTTGAAATTTAATTCATTGCACATTCTAAGTATTGTTAGTGTTGCTGCTGTTTTCAAAAAAAAAAAAAAATCATTTATGGATTTTTTAAAAATTATTATTTTGAACTTGTAAAAGTAGAAAGAATCTTTAGTGAGCAACTTATGTTTAGAGATTGATTATGGACAGTAATACAGTTATTTTAAGAAAGATTTGTGTTCACCTACAAAGAAATTCATCTTAATTTTTTTATTTTTAAAGAAGAACGCCTTAATCTGCTATTTAGTACAAATTACAGTTTTACTCTTTTTTTTTGTAAAATTAATTTTGTGTGTATTTTTAGACTTTTTTATGCGTATGTATTGCACTTATGTCAGGTAGTAGTGTTATTACATGTTTTTTATCGAATAGTAGTATTGCATTTTGAAAAAAAATGTCATACTTGCTAGTATCTGTATATCATGTTTTTTTTTTCAAAACATTCCTATATTATTTCGAAACATTCCTATATTGTTGTCAGAAAATTCCTATATTTTCCATCAAATTCCTATATTTTTTTCAGAAAATTCCTTTATTTTCCTATATTTTTGTTGGCAAATGTCACTTCTATCCCTGAATTAGGTCAAATAGATGGCCAAGAGGTTGCGGTAACTGCTGTCCAATTTCATCCTGCTCCACAGAGGCTTCGTGCACCAAGACCATCCCCAAACAGGTTCAGGAGAGCTCCATGGCGGCGTTCTCCCCTAGGACGCCCAAGAGATTATAGGGGACGTAGTAGAAGGTAATATTTTTTATAGTCAATTAGATTTTAAGCTACTCAACTCTTGATTGGTTAAAAATAAAAGTATTCATTAGTTTTGAAAGTTTTCTACTTATAATCATTTCAATTATTTCATGTGCTGTGAAACTTGCTGATTTCAATTACATAAAAATGTAGCAAGTTATGTGTCAAAGATTTTTAGCCCTCTATAGCGCAGAAGAGTTTACATTTCATGTCTTCATCTGGTATACAACAGGATCCCCCCCCCCCCCCCCGAGAGCTAGGGCGCTCACCCTAGATATCACAAACCCCCTCGCCTCCCAAAAATAAACCACAACAACTCCCCCTAAAAATTTCGATGGTGCAGTCTGTGTCATGAACCCCCCCCCCCCCCCTCAGGTGGGCACCTCTGTATGCTAACAAGAATGAGAACTTTTTGTCAGTTGTCACATTTCTTTCTTCTAAAATTGTTGAAGCTATTCTCTCTTTTTCCATCATAAGTTCCGCTAGTGGTTCTGTTGTGCCCAATTGTAACATTTTATAAAATAATTTTTGGAAATGGAAGAAAGGATGGTTACTTTTGCATTAGATGTACAACTGGGAAATCTCCACAGTTTGATTGGTCAATCAATGTGATGTGTGCACTATAAAAAATTTAAAGGCTAAAGCTATTTATTTCATCTTTTTTGTTTTTGACCAATTGAGCTCTTTTTTAAAATTAATTTTCACAGTGGTATTTTTTCATATTCAATATTGACCATGAATGGCAAAGAATGCATTTTAAGAACATAAACTAATGTCTTGGATTGCGAAGTCCTTCTTTTAGGGATTTTCTGGCTTTTTGACGTTTTGTGTTTGCTTTGTAAAATGTTCCTCCTTTTTTGAAGTTTTCAGTGCTTGCATTACTCCCATGTTTCATTTAAATAAAAAAAAAAAAAAAATAAAACTATGCAGTAATACCTCTTTAAGGGACACATCTATTTTCGGGATATTCTTTTCTTGTCCTAGTCCCTTTGCATAGGGACCTCCATGTATTTGACTCCAATTAAAGGACAGAGAAAAATTACAAAAAGTCATGTATGATTGAGTGAGAAGTCTTGAATTACTTGGAATTCAAGGTTCTCTTTTTGCCTAAAAATTAACTTTTTTTTAAATGTAACATGCGCAATGAAGCAAGTATGTATTGTAAAATTCTTGCTAAAATTTACATGCATGCTTTTCTATCACAGTAATTTATTCACTTCGGCTCAGCTTGGAAGGATAGTGGACGTCCCATAACAAACTTTATGTTGAAAACTTGAAATGTGTATACTAATTGTAACTTACTTTACATTGTATTTCCATCATAAATTACATGACACCAAAGAAATTCATGTCACCAATTGCAGTCAAACTAGCTTTTAACAAGTCCTTATTTAACGAGAACCCGGATTTAGTGAGGAAATCAGAAAGATTTTTTGGTACCATGTTAAGTCTAAGGGAGCAAAACTCGCTTTTAATGAGCAAACCCGCTTAAAGCGATCAATGATTTTGTGTTTCAATAAATTTCTATTGACTCCGTATCAGCTTAATCTTTCTTGGAAAAATTTCTTCAGTGCTCTGAAGATAAATGAAAGTTAGAGTTTTTTTTTTTTTTTTTAATTTGTGGAGTAGAGAAGTATTAGAAAATTCTACATTTGTTGATACCAATGTTATCACTCTCAAAATATACTTCTGAGCACGAGAAAGGGACAATCAGGCAGTTCAAAGCAAATTAACCAGAAATAGTAATAATAAACAATAAGTAGTAATCAAGTATAAACTTTTAGGATTTCTTCCACAAACTCATTTCTTACGAGCTGTATGTTTTTATAACAAACTCCTATATATTTTGCTATAAAACTCCCATATTTTTCTTTTTAAACTCCTATATATTTTTTTCCATTTGCTATGAGCCCTGATTATACTGAGTTAATTCACGCAATACATCACCTCAAACACCTCCTAAGAGGGGACACCTTTATTTAAGCGACAAATTGAGAGATTCTAATGTATTTCTGATATCTTTCTTGTCTTCAGTCCCCACTTTCTTGTTTTTTCTGATCTTCAGCTACCGTGACACACTTCAATCAGTCGTGGAACATGCTGTTTCTCGATTTCAACTTGTTACAGAAAACGGGGTACATCATACTGAACATCTTTTACGCCAGTCTCACGAAAATTAAAGACCGATTTGATTTTTACTGATGCTTTTTATGCGGTTTTTGGCCTCAGGACAATTAAAAACCGATTTTTTCCATCCGATGTGATATGACCTTGCCGTGTTGGATGGGCTTACTTAACTAAGTATCACACCTGTACCCTCGTGCACGCTAAGTAGTACAGTGTTTTAATGTATAGTTTACACCTTAGGCAATATTTTATGATTTATTTGTCATTTGTAGTCGACCACTATTAAATTATGATGCTTACAGCGCCATCTGTTGTTAAAAATCTTAACTATCTTCTGCCATCAAGTTCCCCCCTTCTTCGATAATATTCCATTGAAGTTTGACGTCATTCTGACCAGTGGTTTTATTTTTACAGCGTTTTGAAAATGGAACTTTAATTATAATCACCCTCTATATAACACAAAAACCTGTATATCGCAAAAGCTCTGGTCCCAAGGTGTGCGTTATAACGGTCTTCTACTGTATCTTGTAAATAGTGAAACTCACTTATTTTTACTATTAATTTAGCTGTTGAAAACCTAACAATAAAATCTTCCGAAGAATTCATTTCAAATTCCAAATAAATATTCATTGTTGTCACTTATGCTATGTGTCTATACATATTTATATACTTAAAAGAAAATAAGATGTTTCTGCAGATTAAAATAATATTTATGCTACTGCCAAATTTATTTACACAGCCACCATAGGTGGCTTCTTGGGGAAAAAGACAGAATGTCATAAAAAGTAAATTGTGAAAAAGTCAAACCATGAGTATTAAAAAATTAACCTTTGTGATTAAATTATAAATGTGTCTTATTAATGATAATTCATAAATAAGCTTTTATAAGTATAATAATACAATTAATTTTCCTGGATGTTGTAACAAACTATTCTGTATTTGCTTTCAATTCTGCCTTACATCTGGCTATGCAGCAGTTATTTGTACCTATTATGATGTCTGTACTAAATTGGTTCATTCCTTAGGACCAGTAATTATCTCAAGTTGCACTACTGTAATTTATATTTTTTGATTCATGTAATGTATAATTGATCTAAATAGTTTAATATTTTTGTATTCAGTAATTTATTACATGTTTAATTTTGTTTATGATAAAACTCATTGCTTTATTTACCCATACAATGTCATTTTTGTCTTTCATATATTTTACTTTATCTTAAATGTAGCACATGATTTAATTTTGCAGGTCGATCCCTCACTACAGAAGGAAATCACCAAGGAGATCACCAAGGAAATCTCCAAGGAGATCACCTAGGAAATCTCCAAGGAGATCACCAAGGAAATCTCCAAGGAAATCACCAAGGAAATCTCCAAGGAAATCACCACCTCGTTCCAGGTCAAGTTATAAAAGAAAGTACCGATCAAGCAGTAGTTCATCTCGGTGATTGTACAAAAAGCTGCAGCATTAAATGTTAAGCATTCATGAACTATACAGGGTGTTCCAGAATGCTGTGTGCAAACTTGAAGGAGAGGTAGAGAACAATGTGGCAAGGCAAAAATTATATTGGAACATATGATGGGAAAAGTGCTGATGAGCTGCAATACGAGCTACACAGGTTACATAAATTTGTAACCTGTTTCACATCTGTTTATTTCTGGCTTTGTGTGAATGTAGTTCGTCAGCACTGCATTTCGATCATATGTTCTGATATAACTCTTGCTTTCCATTATATTCTCTACCTCCCCACCAAGTTTGTACATGGCATTCTGGGACATCCTGTATATGCATCAGCATCATCTTTGTATTCTTTTACTAAAATTTTACTTCAAAACTTCTTGAATTGTATTAAAAATACTATAAAAATAAAGTAATTCAATAATTTGGCAGATGTTTTGTTGTTTTCAAAATATTTACACTTTTTAATGCTATACCATTGAAAATTTTAAGTTTATGGTTAGAATTGTTCAAAAATAGAATTTTCATGGATCAAATTTCTTGGTTGATGAAATATTGCCTATTTTAAAGTGAAAAATAATTTTAGAGTAACTATTTAGCTGCTATCAAGTTAGGATTTTGGAATATGAAATGTAAGTTTCATCCAGAATTGTCACTTTTCTGAAGTAATCTCAAAAATGATTATCATGCAGATTTTTTTTTTTTTTTTTTTTTGGTTCTTCTATATTAAATTTATTTTTATGTTGTTCTTTCTTAGACTTGGCCTTTTTTTTTTACATTCTTCTTTAAAATTGAAGTTGTAGTTCTGTTAATGACTCCAGTTAGTACTGGGGGGAGGCATTTTTCAAGGAGGAGGGGGGGAGAAAGTATATAGATATGTATAACTACACTATATGATCAAAAGTAGCAGCACTTTCAAAAATTCACATTTCTAAGAATTTCTTGAGAAGTAAGAGACCAATTGTTCTGTAACCTAACTGTTGTCACATAAAAGTTATGCTTCAGCCGGCATTTTTCAATGAAATTAAGTCACCCATTTAGGGGACAAGCAACAAACTGAAGAATTAAAAAACATTTTTAGATTATCTTTTATCGTAAATAGCTGGGAATAAGCTACAAATTTCTGCAATTAGTTTGTTTACTAAGTAAAATTATTTTTTATATTTTCATGGAAGTATCGCTTAAATTCAAATATATAAACATTTCATTAAAAAATACCAATATAACCCAGAGTTTTCCATCTAACTGGACCAAACTTTTAGAAAACTTGGCAGCACGCAAGAAAATCCCTATAATAAAATTTGATGAAGTATGAAAATTTAAAGCAATTTCTTAGCAGGCACATGTACAAAAGATACCAAATAACTTTCAGAATTCCGTAGTCAAATAAATTTAGCAACTTATTTTAAAAAAATCTAGTTTTTAATGTCATAAAAACTTAAAAGATAATGGCAACCTAATGAGCTTAATTTCGATTACTTTTGGATCGGGGACGAATCATAAGAAATTGTTCATGCATGCTTTTTATCATGATCACACTGAATGATTCCTGGCAAGTGTTGCAAATTTGCAAACTACACAGACTGAAAATAAAAAGTTGGTTTTTTTTTTCTGCTCCACCTTCTTACACTCATCTTAGAGGCTTAAGATGCTCTGGAGAAATATTCAACCTGAAACCTGCAAATAGTAAATTTATGTTAAATGAACAAAAGCATAATTTATACCAAAATTTAAAGCATGTATTCCAAAAAATAAAAAACATGAATAGCTTAATTTTTTTCATTTCCTTCAGGTTGCAATATGTATGGCAGGCAGGCCTATCCATTCAAATTTTTTCAGTGCGTATGTGGGTGGGGGGCAAAAGGTATATAGATAATGTACATTAGATCAAAAAGTAACAGAAACCATACCCACATCTATACAAATATATTAGTTTCTCATAGCCATCTGGGTCAATTGCCCATCCTGACCCCCTAAATGACAAGCCTGATGCCTGTGGCAAATGGTAGCCTATAATGGTAGTACACCTGACAAAATTCACAACCAAATATTCTTTGTAACATTCCACGTGGTGAATTCCAGCGGTAACGGAAGGAGAGTGTACAAAAATCGATGTATTTCTATCTATGAGCCTATAAAAATACATAATTTATCAAAAACTGATGCATAGACTTATATACACATCATAGTAAGTTGCTTAAAAAGCCAAAGCCAGGAATATTTTGTTAGTAACTTTTTTTTAAATCAAATTTAAAGAACTTTAATGTAAGGACATTTTTGAGACATGATTTTTACGCTATCATGTTCTCCCCAAAAGTTCAGCGAAACTATAAAAGGAAAAATTCTATAAAAATTACTGCACGTACAGGAATGTTCAATCATTACAATTTCAGCTCTAGTTTTAAAAAATAGTTATTTTAAGCATATCAATTATGTATTTGTTAAGGGTAATGGAAAGCAGGGGTGATTGTGTTCCGGTATTTTACCGGATTTCCGGTATTTTCATCTTGAATTTCGGTATCTTCATCTTCGAAAATACCGGAACTTCTATATTTTCAGAAAAACCCACTTTTGCAAAATTCAGGGCGATGTTTAATGAAACGCCAAAAGTCCAAATTGAAGACGTTTTGTTTGGTATAAAACGTAAGCTACGATCATGTTTTGTAAACTCTATGGTAATTATCGAAGAACAGCTGGGGTGGGGGATGGAATAAAGGCTAAATAAGAAGAGGAAGGAGGTTTACTTGATAGATTAGGGTCATTCCAGAGAAATGTCAACCTCATCCTCAGATTTTTTTTTTTCCACAAAGCGTTAATTGTGACCTGTCATTTCATTCAGCATACTTTCTAGTACATAAATCCAGTAGCAGATTGCAAAAATTTCATTCGGTGTATTTCTTCTGACTCTAAACGTGCCAGGTTGTAGAAAAGGCTTAGTATGTGCAAGAAACATGCGTCTACGTTTTCTTGTCTAATGTAAAAAATTTTGCAAATTTTTAAAAGAACTATGTTTATTCTAAATAATTAGATGTTGGCCCAATAAAATTGACTGTTCTTTTTGCATACATTATAAGATAAGTATTTTAATTAATTTGGTTATTTCACTGAAAATATTTACGTTACGTTAGTCACGAAAATGTACTATTTTCTGCTTAAAAAACTAAACCAGATGATTGAACCAAAGAGCACTTTTTATTTTCTTATATCTGTGTCATATCTAATTAAAAAGTGCAAAATATTTATTTTAGTATCAGTAGATATAAAATAATTAGTGTGACTAACGTAACATTTGAGCTGTGGCTAACGTAACAGTTTGCATGTGACTAACGTAACATTTTAAAAATGACTGCTAATATTTAAAACTTATTTAATTTAATGTATATTTTCATGAACAATTTTGAATATGTAGGCATTCTGTATTGATTAAAAATATAAAGGGTGAAAAATACCAGTAATATTACATTGTAGACTTTCTGTTTACTTAGAAAAATCCTTTTCTAAAGTCTTTATAAAGATACTTTCAATTTAAAGAATTATTAAAAAAGAAAAAAAGGTGAGTAAAGCAAAATGAGTACTCTGCTGAATGTGCATTCAACACAAGAATCCGAGCTTAAGAATTAAGATAATAGAAATACAGTCTTAACAAAGGAGAACGTCTATTTTTTAGAAAATACATCTCCACCAATTATTAAAATGAAGTAATGGCTGCTCGTTGGAAAACAACTGAAGATGTTACATCATGATACAGTGACAATAAGCGCTGCTGCCATATATTTCAGAAAATGCAAGAATGATCATTTAGAAATTCAAACATTTGCAGTGAAATCTGGAATTAAAATGCATTCTCCAAAAATGTTTGAATATTTTTTTTCAATATTACATTTTAATTTAAAAGCATGCGCAACACTATTCATTCGATGAATCAGTAAACCTTAAAAAATAATATGCCATTGAAAAGTACTACGGAGTTTCTTATAACGATAACTAGTATATCAGTAGAATACTAGAATTCGGTGAAACTATCAACTTGCATAAAGTTAATTTTTTAAAAGAGAGATATTTAGGATTTAATAACCCACAAGAATGATGTCATTCAGTTTGTAAAGCAGTTTTTTTTATTTGTTTATTTTTTCTTCGCACATTCAAATTGAGTTAATTAAACTGAATCCTTCCATTCAATTTCTTACACTAATATAGATCAAAAAGCAAAGAAAGAACCATAATGCAACACAAAGAAGGTTCCTAAGAAGTGTAAAAGTAATATCAGAGCAAGATATTAATTATAAAAAGTGTTTTTATATGCATTCATTGCTTGTTATTCGATGGTTACGTTAGTCACGTTACGTTAGTCACACACAGTTTTTCGTAAAAGTACCATTAAGGGCCAAAAAAGATTCATCTGTAACAAATCTGTAGTACATTTTAAAAAATAGATTGTTTACCTCTTACAAATATATCGGCCAGTTTTAAATGCCTGCGTAAGTTTCAGAAAGATTTGCCTCGTAACATAAGCATTGTTTCTCAGCGTTGCAAAAATGTTACGTTAGTCACGATGCCTTTTTTGGTGAAAGAACTCCTGTCAGCGCTTATTTTCTTCAAATTCTTGGTAGAAATGAAAAATAGTGACCTTGTACATTTTAAATCTGCATATTAAACCAAAACACATTTATTTTTACTCCCGGTGTAAGTAAAAAGAGTTTGAAAATCAGCTGCGAATGTTACATTAGTCACTATGGAATGACCCATTATTTTTCCATTTATTCATTTGAACTTTACATGTTCTCATTTAAAAAATGAGATATCTGGATAAATCTGAAGATATTGGCTCCATCGATGCAGGAAAGAAGAACAAGTTTAATTGGGAATGGCTAAACAGAGTGGATTCCTACAATGACAAGATGGAAATATAGTGTAAAAAAATTGATAGGGCTGGATTTTGGTTTTGTGTTTCTTGCAACAAGCCCTTTACATATGCTAATGATGGTGTGAAGGCATTATTGCAATGCAACATTCTTCTACAAATACTCATAAAAGAAACCGGGAATCATTAAAAAATGCTGGTGTATTAGGCTTTAGTGTATTAGTAAATGAATGTAATTAATGGTTAAAGATTCAGATACAAAGGAGGAAAATAAAACATTCTTTGAAAATTTTTAAGAAATGAGAAAAATTAAAAGAATTTATTTCCCACCATGTGCACAAGGACGTATTAAGTCCAATCAAAACTTCGAGTCATAGCCCCAACAAATAATTACGTATATAAATTATTTGTATACATAATATAATGTGTACATACATGTACAGGGTGGCGACACAAACTGAAAAAAAGTTCCCTGACTTTTCCCTGATTAAGTTCACCAAATTTCCCTGATTTACGTTACCAATGATAATGGTTTTCTTGCTTTGCTCTACTTGAAATCCATTGTATGTTTGTATGAAATGCAGTATTTTAAACGTTTTAAGTTGTGTAAAGTTGTTGAACTAAAGATGTATTTTAAAAAGATGCTGCTTTTTTTAATAAAATGGTTTAAAAAAAAAACATATCGTCAATTTTTTTTGGGGGGAAAAAGCCCGTACAAAACAGTATATTAAATTTTTTTACATGGAAAGATTATAGAAAATTTAAAAAAAAACTTTACTTCCAGAAACCACTTAGCATAAGAATTTTAAGAAACTATTAAAATCACTCTTAAAAACATATGTGTATTTATGATAGAACTAAAAAGTAATTGAAATTATTTTGAACTAAATTTTCAAACTGTATAATAATTGTTGCAAGAATAACAAGCAATAGTGAAAGAATAGAAGTAATGTCGTTATTCTTAGATAACTAATTGACATATTTATTCAAAACAAATGAAACCATTTGACATCCATTCATAGGGAGCTTTTCTCTAATCAATAACATAGGTTTTAATGAATGAATACAGCATTTTAATAATAAAAAAATAAAGATATTTATTTAAGTACACAAGTTAACTCTATTTCAAATGATTTCAGTATGTAACAGAAAAAAAATCTTAGATTGCTTTTGTAACAAACAACTTTGAAATGCAAGAAAAGAAAAAGAAAAAAAAAGCAATTAGTTAAATTCAAAATATATTAAAGAACAATACAACCTGCTTATAAAATAAAAGAATCACTTTAGTCTGAAGAAAAGAAAACCTTTATAATATGCGGTGACAACAAGTAGTATAACGGCAAAAAAACAAAAGTTTTCTTACTGAAAGTTCAATTTTAGCAATTAAATTAAAAACGCGAAGAAGTAATAACTTTTAAGCTTGTATAGTATTAATTCAAAAACCAAAGATTTCTTCTTGAAATCGTGATTACAGTATGCTAATTACTTCAAGACAATGGAATAAAGGCAAAGGAGCTAAGGCATTAATGAAGGCTTCCTCTTTGCCTGTATGGTTGTTTATTTTACGTAGCATTGAAAGCATAAAAAGAAATTTCAAGCTAGGTAAAATAAATAACTTAACAGACACAGAAGCAATCTTAGGAAGTTCATCCTGTGGTTAATAAGTAAGATTCAATACTTTGACGTTGAGGAAAAAAGATGCACAAATATGCGGCAGTGTATAATCGCACCTCATTAATTTTACTCTTTTTTTGAACAGATAATTGGTGGAAAATGCATAGGGAATTAGAGTACTTAATTTTGTAAAGCAAAAAAAAAAAAAAATTCTTCATAAAATCAATTTTCCCTGATTTTTTGTTATTTTTTCAAAATTCCCTGATATCTCCCTGATCTGTCGCCACCCTGATGTAATATATATATATATATATATATATATATATATATATATATATATATATATATATATATATATATATATATATATACACCCATCAAAACACTTTTTCTTCTTGGGGAAAAAAAGTTCAGGTATTTTTTCATGGAGTCACAATCACTCCTGGGAAAGACAAGAAGTCCAAAACAATTAAACTTGGTAAAATTCAACTTACAAACATTTTTTCCGCTAATACAGCAGCCTGAAACAATATCTAATGCCTGAGCAACCTGTTACAATTCTGAATTCTTAAAATACTCAATAATTTTATCAAAATCCACAGAACATTTATCTTTTTTCTCAGGGAACACAATGATCATTCCGACATTATTATGCATTCTCAATTGAGGTATTTCTATGCCTTCATCTTCTATATGAAGTACCTGTCCAACATTGCTCTTTGTTAATTTCTTTCCTTTCCATTCAACTAATAAAATTTTCCCAAACATTAATGAATCCTTTGGCATATTCTCATGATTTGCTGTTTTTGATTCAGCTGTATCTTGATTTTTAACATTATTTATAACTCAATCTGTTGACTTTGAAGTGAAATCTCCATCGATTTGTTGAAGCACTCACGCACTCACTATATTCAGTAACATAATTTGTAACAGGGTTCAAATAGTGCATATTTTGAGTGCGAGGATAAGAATGGATATTACTCGATCTTTTTGAAAGTTGATCTTTAAATTGACTGATATTTTTGCAATAAGTTTAATGGTTAAACCAATGCTCTCAACAATCCTTTCCTGTGACTTGCGGTAACAAATCTGAAAGCAGTTTCAATATTGTATTTTTCTAATATAAATAGCAAGTTTATAAGCAACTGTTTATGCTTAAATTTGCTCTTCAAATCACAACCATGTCATACAAAACTGATTTTCACATGCTTAGGAATTTTTAAGTGTAGTTTTCATGTTTTTTATCACAAAAAACAGAAGAAATAAAATTACGTAACATTTTTAAAAAAAGATTAAAGAAACGTTTATTTTTTAACTGAAAGCACACATAATTTTTGTACAAATATTACTTATATATGTTTTAAATGTGACTACTAACTTTAAACAGTAGTTTGATTTCCACTAACATTCTAAAATTTTACCCTGTATCAGCTTATTGATAAATGTTCTTCCGTTACCATGTTTTTTTTGTCCTTCTGTTACCATTAAAAACCATACAAATTCAACATTTATTCAAATTATAACTATATCTCATTGACAAGGGACATAATTCTGCTTTGCTAATAAAAAAAGTTTCTGTACCAAATAGGTTTTTGGTGAACTAACTGAGATGTAGTATTTTGGTACCAGAAGGACATCAGGACATCAAATTGTCACCTTAGAAATAAGCCTATTTCATGGTTAGAAAAAAAAGACATTTTAAATTACTTAACGAAACATTTAACTAGACATTCAAAAGATAAAAGTTAACCTAAATATTATATTCTGATAAGTTTATTGAAATTACAGTATGTAACACAAAAGAGATTTTTTGCTCTGTAAACACACAGAGAGAGAACTTGATTTTGCCCTTGATTTTCTGAAAGTCATCTAACTATATGGAAAAAACAGGTTAAGATTCAAGAAATTCATTTATTTCTGAAGAGAAGGGTATATAGCAAGGAGGCAGAATATTAATTTTTTAAATTCAAGTGTCATGTCTTCTATTCCTAGAATTCACCACATAATAAATTAAAGTTGAAATTACTTTTTTCACATTTGGCTTTTTTATAGAGAAGAAAATATATAACCACTAAATTTTGCTAAACAACTTTTTCAGTGCCCTATTTTCAATGGTGACCCTTATATCAGAAGTTTCGAAATTCAGAGAATGATTGCTGTGACTATTTTGCCTCGTTGTTACTCACCAGTACATGATTTTAAAAAGCACCACAGTGGTTATAAAACGTTTTTTTTTTAAACAATCAGTATCATGTTTCTAGTCTCTCCAGCTGATCCTAACTGAAATTTAAACAAAACACAAAGAAAAAAAAAAAAAACTGACCAACACAATAGAAAATTATTTTATTTTTCTGATTCTTTTTTTATTTCATTTTTTATATAAAGTTACAAATTTGGTGATTACATGTAACATAATTATCCCTTTTTGTAATTGAAATTTATATTTGCTGATTTATTATGCACCGGACAACAAGCACCTAATTAAAAGAAAACTCCTATCAGATCAGTAAAAATTGTTTTAGTTTTAAAAAGGAAACAATTGGTTTGCCAATTTAGTTTTACAAGTAATTGTGAAAATTTTCAACTGTACTAATCTAAATCATATATACAATACTAAAAACCAGAAACTTATCTTAACAGCTATCAAATTCAAATGTGACTTACATATTGCTCACCGAGGATATTCGTGTTACATCTCAAAAATTTAAAAAAGACTTTTTAATTATTGATTTAAAATAAAAATTTAATGCTTTTTCTTGCCACAAAACTCACACAAAGTTAGTTTACAGAACTGATGCTTGTAGGTGAGTAAGCAATATATTCAGTATTGACACATCATTAAAATTTCATAATTTAGAAGAACATTTTTCCAACTTTGACTATACAATACATTGTTAATTTACGCCATAACTTCAACCAGAAAACTTATAATAAATGTTTTGCAGGTGTTGAAGATTTTGAGAATAAATCTGTTAGAAGTAGTATTGCTTAAAAACTTGATTTTCTCCAACGCTGGTTTTTTTTTTTTTTTTTTTGAGATGTGCCACTTTTGTCACCAGTGAGAGTGCACAACTTAATGAAATGACATAAGCAACTTACAAATCCACATAAATGTTTATATAAAAATGTATATACTTTTACACAGAAGATTTTATAAGATTTTAAATATTAAAATAGCTTGTGAAATGCTATTTTAAATGGAAAATAAAGTTTATTGCAAGAGAGCGGAATTCGCTATCAATTTCAGAATGGGGGACATTTTTTTTTTTTTTTTTTTGAGCATTAATTCCAAGATAAGTTCAAATAATCTGAAACAGAATTTTAAATCTAAATGCACATTTCTGTTTTATAAATAATGTTTTGTTTTACTTCATGAATCAAGTAAAACTGCAATGCACATGTTATAGTTTGTAGCCTAAAATTCCTCAGCTAACTTTAAACAAGCTAGCCACAGACAAAACTAACAAAGAAGGGCACTGAACATTCTTCAACAAATGCTATGGCATACTAAAAAATTGAATAATCTGTTCCACATTTGAAGACACAAATCTATACAAAGATTTTCTATTATCAATTCAGATGTTTCATAGTGCTTGTGATCTAAGTTGTAACTGTGTACTTCTATAATTAGATTGGTCATCTCGGAAAGAGTTTACTTATGGAAGATTGTTGGTTACACTTGGTCTTGTAGTTTCTTGAATATTGAGCTTTGCTGAGGAATGACAGTAAAAGGCTGTAGTACTCATATTTACATATCAGTTTCAGCAGCTTTTTCTTTAAGTATACAGTTCTTGCATAGAAAGTTATCTTGATAAATGCTCAATCAATCATGTGGCTCCCAGTTCCTAAAAACATGAGGGAAAAAAAGTTACGATATGGAACTATAGGTCAATTGTTGATCATCTAAAATCAAGTAGGTTGCATTTCATTTAATATTAAATACCTTATTAAACTAAACTGATTTAGGTTTATTCTCATTCGCAGTTGATTTGTTCAATCTCGTAATTTGTTTAATCCTGGCTTTTTAAGTAACTGAAAATAGTTATTGGAGTAAGATTCTTTCGAAATACTATAGTGAAAAACGTATAGAGAAGAGTATGTTACTTCCAAGGGTATATAGTGTATATAAGGTAGTAATTCTGTGTGATCCAGTGATTAGAGTTGGAAAATTCAATTAGGGTAAGAAAGGGAATAGACTCGGGAACATTTTGTACGATTGTTTTTCATGATTTTTGATACGGGATTATCAAGACGAGTGCTTCAATGAACTTAATTCAATATATAGTGATAAAGCACCATCTACAGTACCTGTAAAAACCTAGTATGACGAATTTTATCGTGGTCAACATTTTACCCCAGGACAAATCCCGTGAAGGTAGTCCAAAATTGATTGTTATGTTAAAAAATTGTTAATTTTTATTTAAATTTGACTAGTGTTATTCATGTTTTCCCTTTAAATGAGTGTCATTACCCTACTTTTCCCTATGGATTAAGTGTTAGTTGTGTAGCTAAAAGTTCGCGCATTGAAAATTGAATACTTCTTAACTGTAGAGAAAATTCAGTATATTTTTCTTTAACTTAGTGTACCAATTATTTTAATATGTGTAACTGTTTCAAAAACAAAGTTTTAAAATTCACCTTTTCTTTTGTGCTATTTCTGTGTTACGGATAAGAGAAACTACACCGTAAAAAAATGCAGTACATACTACTAGAAAATATCTTGGAAACTAGACTTCCACAAAGGTTCTAGTAACCAGGATCATCATTTAGAGAGTCGGGGGGGGGGGGGGGGGTCAATTGCCTCCTACCTGGCTTTCAAAAAATGTTTTGACATAAAAGTGAGCGATGTTTATACTTTTTCCTGATAAAATTGGCATTGCTTATACACTCAGGAATATTGAAAATAGCCCCTCCAAAAAGAAGAAAGGTACAATCGCGAAATTTTGTATACATAAGAAGAGTCCGAGCCCAATTTCCCAATAGGCAGAGTAGGCAGTTGCCTAGAGCGGCAAATTTTTTAGGAGTGGCAAATTTCGCTTCAATCTGATTTTTTAAATTATTATTCTTGAAAATAAAACATAAGTTCTTTTTCAATTTCCCCCAAAACAACGACTGATCCTAACTTGACCGTACTTGTCGAAACCACAGAAAATGCGGTGTGAAAGATTTCTGGTAATAGGTAATCAGTTACAGTTTTAGCTTGCGGCAGGGACGGAGTATATCTTCTATTCTACAGAAAACATGCACTTTGATCTATATCTTCCAAGAATTTCTTTCCTTAACTTAAAGAAGGTCCTTCCGGAGCGCATCAAGAAGAGAGCCTCAGGTAAAACAGACATAAAATCTGGTTTCTCTTAAAAAGACGATGTAGCACTGGAAGGGCTGAGTGACCATTATCTCTTGCGTTTAAAAGGAGCATTTTGTTTCTTTATACCCTTAGCAATGTTCATCATGAAACATTACTTGAATGTTTGAAGAATTGGAAAGTAATTTGGGATTATTACTTCTGCTCAGTAGGTTAGTTAAAACCTACTCCTTTCGGAAAAGCTTAAATAATGTTTTGTCCATTTATTTGTAGAACGAATCAAAATATATTTTTTTAATTTTTAATATGTATTGTATAGTTTACGAAAGATGACGCTTTAAAACACCACAAGTTGATAGTTTTTAATATATGCATTTGAATATTAAAAGAAAAAAGTAAATGAACCGAATGGTTTTGAAATTACGGTGCTTTTATTGCTCAGTTAATTCTATTCTATTCTATTCAAGAGTCACAACTGACTACAACTGTATTTATGTCGAGGACTGCATACTAAGTGCCTTGCCTCCAATTATTTTATATACCGATAGATGGCAGCACCATCACCGGATCGAACAGTTAATGAGAATTTAGAACTAGTCCAAGAGCTAATAGCTACCTGGTACTAGCACCCCCAGAGGTATCGTTTCACTTGGAGGACATTGAGACCACGAGCATATTTAACGTCGCCCAGTCCCCTTTAATGACGACGGTGGGTCTTCGACCAGCGGGGATCGAACCCGAGCCCCTCCGGCCCCGAGTCCAATGCCCTACCGATCAGGCTACCACGGCCTCGCTCAGTTAATTTTGCGTGTTTTTTTTTTCCTTTTTTTTTGTAAACGAAAAAACGAACTAAATTACGTTTCTGTCAATTTAAATGCCGTAGTCAATGTCTTATGAAAGTGTTTAAAATCGAAAAATGTTAACAGGGAAATTAGGAATCTTTTTTTTTCCTTAAAGCGGAGATTCGTAACGTATACGAAATAATACCATCCTGACCGATATTTTAACGCGAAACCTTACTTGAATTTGCGCATGCGTCAGGTCTCTTCTGATTTTATCAAAACAGGGGTGATAGCAAGAAGGAAGTAACGATCAAGCAAAAACAGAATGCATCGGGAAGTGCGCTTCCTTTAAACCATCACCCCATTTTCAATTGGAACCGTTCGCATCTGGCAGTGGCGGAGTTCGAGAACAGACAGTACCATCGGTGTTGGTGATCTGAGAGATTGATTCTTACGTCATTTGGGGACGGTAAGCGCCTTCATCCTTCAAACTGACAAAGATTGAGAACACTCACTGCCTTACAACTCCACATGTGTGTCCGTTAACCCATTGGCATCAGAGAATTTGAAGAATAACGATATCATCTTTAATCACGTCAGAGGAAGCACGAAGGTGATGAGGGGGATCGATGGATGTTTTCTAGAAATTTACTTAATTAAAGTCTTAAAAACGCAATTTTAGTTTATCTTTCTTGGTGTTAGGAGAAAAAGCTCAGTTAGGTCAGAAAATTTTCAAAACTGACCTAAAGATTACAGTTTTAGGCAACGTTTGGTAATGTTAGGAGAACGAAGGATAGGGTTCCATACCTTTTTTTTTCTTTCAATGTTGAAGTCAATTTTAAGGTATCTCTGGAGATTTAAGAGAGTTAAGTTTGATAACAATAGAGGAAAAGGGAAGGGGTTCTTTCCTGAAACTGTGTTCAAAACTGAAGTCAATTTCAGACAATCTTTGGAAAGAAAGGGATTGACCCATGATATAGCTGAAAATAAAATTTCTAACTATGAGAAATTTGGAGAGAGGGACGCTGGACTAAACTCCCCCAGAAAAACTTCTAAACTGAAGTTTCAAACCTTCGTTATAGATTACCACTGGATACGTTATGGGGGGGGGGGGGGTATTTACCTTGTCAGAAATTGAAATCTTAAGACACAGGCTATCTTTAGAACTGACTTTAATGATGATTTGGAACCCTTCCTCCGAATGTTGAGAAGCTTATATAGATGTGCGTAGGTCCTTTAGAACCCACCTTTTGGATTGGTTCAAAAAAGATCCTTTGGAAATTTCGGACCTTTCAAAAAATTACCATCCGGAAATTTTTTGAAAGTGACTAACCGCTATTTCAGTTTTTGTTTGTTAAGTTATGGTAGAAGAGAGACGAGAAAGTGGCTTTCTTCTTAAAGCTTTCGAAGTTGGAGTCTTGAAAAGGTAATTATTAGTCATCCTAAACTAACTTTGGTCTATTAACTTCATGTAAATTTGTCACTCTCAAAACCTGCATTCAGCGACACGAGCCCGTAGACCCGGCACTGTAAACGGCAACGAGCAAAATTAACCGAACTTGACATAAGAGAAGAAAAAGCTTCTTAGACTGTTAACACTTGTGATGAGCAAATTAAATAAATAAATAATTAGGAGAGTATTATTTCTAGACGAACAAAAAAAATTACGTGTAGAAGAAAGGCTTTAAACCTTGTTTTCATTTTTCCCCTGAGGAGTAGGGGGCTAAAAGCTGCCGCCCATCTAACCCATTTCTTGTGCATCACCAAAGGTAGCCTAAAACTTTTTTTATTGAAATTTGAAACATTCAGGAAGAAAATAGCCTAACGTAATTGAAAAGCCGCTATTTCTGCTTTATGGAACGAAAAATTTAAATGGGTGAAATCCTGAGCCCGATCCAACTCTACATCGTCATCTAAGGTGGCCTATACTTGCGTATTTCAGACTACAATTTCGAGAAAAATTCCATGGGAGTGTATCTCTCCCCCCTCCAACATTGTTAACGATGGTCTAAAATGTATTTTTAAGATTTCAACTTCGAAAATTTTCCGGGTTACCTTGGAGAGTCCCTGAACCCCATCCCATACCGAAACTTTACTAGCAATGACCTACAATCACGTTTTCAACACTCCAATTTCGAGAAATCTCCAGGGAATGACTTTCATGAACTTCCTCCCTTCGCCCCAAACTCTCCAAAGATCGTATAAAATTACCTTTTTAGAGTCTATAATTTCAAAAGTTTTCTGCTTAAAATTGTGTTTTTTGGAATTATAAACTCGAAATTTTTCCAAATGGACCTCCTTGAACACCCTTTTTCCTTTTCTCAACAGCATCATTAAATGTTATCTACAATTTCATTTAATTTGAAAAATTTTGCCTGGAGAAAGTCGTTGTGAACCCAGCCAAAGAACAAAGATGAGGTACAATCGCGTTTTTTTTTATTTCGGTTTCGGCCTCCACGAACTTTCTCTATTCCTAATGTCATCAGAGATCGTTAGAATTGCGGTTTTAGATTTGAAATACCGAAAATTTTCGGGGGGCAAGCCCTCAGACCCCCTCTTTTTATATCGTCAATAAATTGCGTTTTTGGACTTGGCTAAAAACGTGTACTGACTGGGGGATGAAATGTAAGGGGGTTATATAAATCTCGTAAAGCTCTAAAATTATATCCATATGCAATGTATTCATACCTGTATGTACAGGGTTCATACTCTATTTGGATGAAAAAATTCCATGACTTTTCCAAGACTTTTTCATGACTTCAATGAAAATTTTCATGACCTTGTTACACGAACAGAATAGCACTATTTAATCTCAAACTTGGCAATATTTGGAAATGAGCATTAGCAAAACATCTATATGAATGCCACAGCCTCATTGAAGCACTTACTAGTAATTTAAAAAATATAAGTGCACACTTAAAAAACTAAACTATTCTTATTTGTCTTCATCATATAAATTTAAGTAAATCAAAAATGCAGTGAAGCGAATATGATGATACTAAAATGTCTGATATTTTTTTTAAACAGAGAGAATGATATTGAATGGGACAAGGTTGATTGAGTCATCACTAAGTTTCAATAAATTTCCTTCAAAAGTTACCTTTTGGTATCAACAGTGCCTTTAATCATCCACGTAACTTGACAGTATTTTGGTTCTTTGAAGTAAAGCCACATAGTTTAGTTCTTTATGTTTCTAAACCAGATCTTTTTTAAAAAAAAAACCCATTCAGTAATGAATCAATCTTCTGATTCAAAAGTATATTTGTTTTGTTTTCAAATTTGCATACTTTCAAATCTATATAAATTAATAGGTTCAGAAATTCAGGAACACGTTTAATTCTCGACATTGAACATAGCAGTGGGTCGCATGGATTAGTTTTGCGTGCTGTATATTGAGCACTACTGGTTTAGAGCATTAGAATGCCTTTTTTTCTGTATTCTATCGCCTGACGTAAGATCTTTATTTTCTAAAACATTTAACAAATTAAAATAAACTCTAATAAATATAATAATAAAGTCCTTACGAGTGATGGAATCGAACTTGCATACAATTGAACTGCTTTTTTTTTTTTTTGAGTGGGCGTGGCAAAACTAAGAACATGAAATTTTGCTACTACAGAATATGAAACATAAGAAGTGTTGAAAATAACAGAAAATTCAAAATAAGTGATGTCCAGGCAGGAAAATCACATCGCAAAAAATGGCAAGGGACTGCGACAGAAGTAGATGCAATGAGATTTCAAAATTCAGATTTGATTTTTGGATCGTTCAATTTTCCACTTTTAATAGCTTTTTTGTGCTATACTGTTAAATCACTCAAAATTTCTAATGCTCCTTTAGCTACTGTTCCTTTCTCTTTGTCCAGGAAATTTTTCCATGACTTGAAATAAATTTCCATGACTTTCAATGAAAATTTCAATTTTCCATGACTTTTCCAGGTCTGAAATTTTGTTATTTTTTTTCCATGAATTTCCAGGATTTCCATGACCCGTACGAACCCTGATTATAAGTGCACCTTCCGTGAAGAAGTGAACTATTGTTTATTATATCTTACAAAAGCGAGGGTCCTTGGAAACATTTGCTACGGGTCATGTGCTGGCTTAATCCGGCACTGATGGGAGGGGTTTAACCCCTAAAACCCTCCCCTTGGACACGGCCCTGACTTAAAACGCAGTTATAAGCAGGGCCTGATTAACGCATGGTCCAGTGGGTCCGCGGACCTGGGCACCACAAATTTAGGGGCACTAAAATAGCCTAAATTAACTTCCTTCCTTTTTTTCTGTTCCAGTGAACATTCCTTTTCAGCTTTTAAAAGAATCAAAAATCATTTGAGAAGCTGCATTTCTCAGGATAATTTAAGCGTTTTCCTTATTGACCATTGAAAATTCTGTGACATCAAAATTAGATTTCAATGATTTGATCGACACATTTGCCTCTGTTTACGCCAGAAAGGAGCCTTTTTAAAGTTTGCTGTCAGAATTAGTTAGATTTTTTTTTGCTATTTTTGCAGTGTTAAATTGTTTTTTAACTCATTTTCACCTTAAGGTAAAGCAATTTTAACTATGATTAGTATGGTGACTATCAAGTGTTTGATATTCAAATCCTAGGTTTCTGTCGTAATGTGTAGGTTTCTAGTATATTAGATTTATAGTATAAAACATTGACTTTAAAATTGTGCTGATTTTCTCATGGGGGGGGGGGGCACCATCTTCTCAGGACCTGGGCACCAGTTTGTCTTGATCGGGCCCTGGTTATAAGCTGTCTTTTATGACGCCGGGGGAAGATACATAGTTCGGAACTTTCCATTAGAAATTTATTCGAAATAGGAGGCTTGAAAATGCGTTGGTTGGCCATATTTGGTAGCGTTAAGGGAAGGGATGGGGTCAGGAGCTATCCCTCAATTTTTCGATATTGAAGCTTCAAAAAACGCAATGTTAGTGGATTTTCATTAACGTTAGGGGAAGGGCTCGGGGGCTCTCTCCCGGATTTTTTAGAAATTGAAGTCCTAAAAAGTACTTGAATGAGTTCTTTAATGACATTAAGGCATGAGGTTCAAAACTCTCTCGGAAACAGTGGCGCAGCTATGCGGGAGGGGTTTGGGGTTAAAACCCCTCCCAGAACTACAAAACATTCATTTCTCCCCTCCAACAACCCAAAAAACGGAGGGGGAAAGTAGTATTTAAACTTTTCTAAGCAAAGTAGGTTTAAACAAAATACTTTATTGCCTTTTGATCGGAAAACAGTCACAAAATCACTTTCCTATACTTAAATATACGAGTAATTTTTCGTTATAAGTACCCCTACTTTTATAAGAGGGTTAAAATGGTTTTAATACAGCACAAAAGGGGATCATGCTCATCAGCACTTCCGGCGCTGCAGAAATCTTTTTCAGAGAAACTTTTTTCGTAGAGAGAGGAAGCCAGTGCCGGATTAAGCCAGCGCGGGGCTCGTAGCAAATGTTTTCAAGGGGCCCTCGTTTTTACATGAATGCATATAGTATACATGAGAACAACAATAGTGCACTTCTTCATGGAGACGGGAAGTGCACATATAATATGCATGAATACATAAATATGGATATAATTTCAAAGCTTTACGAGGATTATGACCCCCTTATATTGCCCCTCGTTTTCCTGTTACTACACGTTTTTAACTTTTGATTCCAAAAACGTAATTTTTGAACGATTTAAAGGGAGGGAGTGGGGGTTTACCCCCGGAAAATTTCCGATATTTCAATTCTAAAAACTCATTTCTAACGACCCCTTAGGACATTAGGAAGAAAGAAGGGTCGGAGGCCCTTATTCGGAGATTTTTTGAAACTGAAGTCAAAAATTCCACCTTAGGTAAAATTGAAGGGAAAATTTTAGGTGCACAGCGACTCTCTCCAGACTTTTTTTCTTAAAACTGAAGTCTTAAATAGAACTGTATTATCTTTAATGTTGTTGTGGGGAGAGGGGTGTTCAAGGAGGCCCCCATTGGAAAAATTCGAATTTATTATTCATTATTAATTTAAAAACACAACTTTGAGCAGAGCATTTTCGAAATTGTAGACTCAAAAAGGATAATTTTATACGATCTTTGGTGATTTTGGGGTGGGGGTGGGTCGAGTTCACGAAAGCCATCCCCTGGATTTTTTTCGAAATAGAAGTGTTGAAAACGTGATTGTAGGCCATCGCTAGTTACTTTTACTATGGATTGGGGTTCATGGCATTCTTCAAGGCAACCCGAAAATTTTTTGAAGTTGAAATCTTAAAAGTGCATTTTAGACCATCGTTTACAATGCTGGAGGGTGAGAGGTACACCCGCATATAAATTTTTTGAAATTATAGTCCAAAATACGCACTTGTAGGTCATCTTTAGATGACATTATAGGAAGGAATCGGGCTTGGTATTTCCCCCATGGACATTTTTCGAAACCGAAGTTCCAAAAAGCAGTTTTAGCGGGCTTTCTCAATTATGTTAAACAACTTTCTCCCTGAATTTTTCTGAATTTCGAGTTTGAATAAAAAAAGTTTTCGGCTACCTTTGGTGCTGCAAAAGAAAAAAGTTTTTGCTCATTGTTGCTTACAGTGTCGCCGGCGGCAATTTTTGAGGATGACAAATTGACATGAAGTTTAGAGACCAAATATAGAGTTTAAGGATGATTAATAATTACCTTTTCAGGACTCCAATTTCGAAAGCTTTAAGAAGAAAGCCACTTTCAAGCAATTTCTGCATGGTAACCCTTTCCCCCTCTTTTTGTCTAATATCGCCAAAGAGAGCTTTAAACTGTAAGCCCCCCCCCCCCGAATAACGTCTCCAGTGATAATCTAAAATTGCGATTTGAAACTTTAAGTCAGAAATTTTTCTGGGAGAGTTCAGCCTCTCATCCCTTTCTCTAAGCTTCCCACATTGCTTGAAATTTTGTTTTCAGCTAGACTTTAGATCGATATCTCAAACTCTTTCTTCCCAAAGATAGCCTTAAATTGGCTACAGTTTTTAACACAGTTCCAGTAAAGAACCCCATCTTCTTTCCTCTATTGTTATCAAACAACCTAAATTTGCTTTTTTTAGGCTTGAATAGCTGAAAGTTTTAGGGATCCCTAACTCCCTTAAATAATCTAATTTTTTTTAACTTAATTGACTTAAATTTTGAAAAAAAAAAAAAAAAAATCTAAGAGAAAAGCCCTATTATCCGTTCTCATAACATTACCAAACATTGCCAAAAATTGTAGTTTTTAGATCATTTTGAAAATTTTCCGACACAACTGAGCTTTTCCTCCTAACACTAAGAAAGAATAACTAAAATTGCGGTTTTAATACTTCAACTAAGATAAATTTCTGGAAGGCATCCAGCGATCCCCCCTCCTCCCCTTCGTGCTTTCTCTGACGTGACTAAAGATATTGTTACTTCAAAGCCTCTGATGCCTTGATGGGCTAACGGACACACATGTGACAAGACAAGTGGAGTTATAAGGTAGTGAGAGCTCTCAATCTTTTGTTAGTTTGAAGGCTCCAACCGTCTCTAAATGATGCAAGAAGCCCCCCCCCCTCCCCCGTTCCTCCCTGCACCTATGATAAAATTTTTGAAGTGAAAACCATGGGTGCAAGTTTGGTGATGTGTTCAAGACGGAAAATATCCTTCTCCCCCATCATGTGTGCTTAAGGAAAAAATTATGTGTATAAATGTTGGACATTTTAACTATGCCAGTTTTGGAATCTGTTTGACTTTAAAAATTAAGCTTTTGACTTTTGTAACAACATGAACTTAGTTTAAATTGTAATATTTACGCTTTCTGATATCGTAACTCCAAAAACGTAAAAACCGCCAATAACGGGGGGTCTGGGGGCTCTCCCCCAGATTTTTAAAAAAAAATTGAAATCCAAAAAACGCAATGATAGGCCATTTTGGTAAAGTTCAGGGAAAAGAGGGGTTCAAGGACTCTTCTTAGATCAATTTTTTCAAACTGATAGTCCCAAAATCACAATATTGAGCGACCTTCAAAAGTATTTAAAAAAGAGGTGGGGGGGGGGGGGGCGCTCTGAACTCACGCCGAAATTGAACCTTTAATAACGACATTGTACTCCAGCTTCCATAACGTTTATGTGCTTTTTGACTGCATTATCGAAGGGATGAAGTTCAGGAACTCTCTTTCGGCAATATTTCGAAACTGAAGTTCCAAAAACGCAATTTTAGACGATACTGGATAATGTTAGTTGTAAAAGCATTCGGGGCTCCCCGCCATTAGTCTATTGCCGATCGTAAACATATTTATTGCAGCAATAAAATCGCTTTTGACATAAGATTTTCACTTTTGCAACATAAATCAGATATGATCGGAAAGCCTACCCAAGGTAGCGCCAACAAACCAGAAAAGAAAGAAAGGGATAGGAGAAAGGTATGGGCGATTACTGGCACCATTCCCCCATACAGTCTTCATTTGAAAAATAATTCTTCATAAGATAGCAGTAGTACAGTAAAATTAGGCCAAAAAATGGCCAAACCCAAACATCCAAAAAAAAAAAAAAAAAAAAAGGTGAAACCTGTTGCAAATTACTTCTTACCCTTCCAGCAAGAAGGGGTAAAAAGTTTCAGCACTTTGCGCGTCGGGTTTTGAGGGGAAGAGGTGGACGAAATAATCCTTTATTTAAATAAAAATAATTTCTATCACTTAAAAAAAATTCTCAAACCTCGCAGAAACCACTCTATAATAGTAAAACAATAAACTCTCACAAAAAAATTAATTAACAGGGGCGCACAGGCGGGAGGGGGGGGGGGGTCCATGGAGCAGCTTTGCGTCATTGGAATTTTTAAGGCAGCTTTTTCAAGGGGTATTTCTTTCTTTATTGAGGACTTTTATTCTGGATGGGTACTCCGTCACACTTAAGGGGTGCGCCATCGCTTTGAGAAGGGGGGGGGGGACCCTGAATTCACATTCTAAAATCAACTATTGCAGTGAAGTTCACGAAAAAATTTCCCTGACTTAAACTTTTCCAAAGTACAAAATGCCTCACAATGATATGGTAATGTTAGATTGATAATTCTAAAAGATCTAAGCGAGCTCAGTAACCAAATTATTTGGACTGGAGTTATTAAACTGTTTAGAGCGCTGGAAAACAAAATTCCTGTGCAGCATAAAAAAAGTCCAAACTGACCAAAGTTTCCCTACTTCTTCTTGATTAACTTACTTCAACTTTTCTAAAAAATGATAATATTTTAGTATATAATTTCGTTTTGGGACGTGAGCTACTGTTCTTATGGGGTGGACAGTCCTGATTTAATGCATTTTAGATTTGCATGAAATAATACTTCTACTTGAAATAAAAGGTGGGGGGCGGGGGAGGTTGAGGATTTAATTTATTTGACAGAGAGGGGGGGGGGTGCTGTAGCTTTGAGAGGAGGTGCACCATCGCTCTTGGAGGATAGACACACTTGATTTCTAAGAATTTTCTTAGCATAAAATAATGTTTCCGTATGAAATGTATATAGGGGGGTTCGGCGGTACTGCTTCGTTTTATGGGGACAGGGGGGCTTTGTAGCATTGGTGGGTTATGTCATCCCTCTTGTGGGCCAAACACCTTTAATTTCATGCTTTTAAATTTAGTATAACATATTATTCTCACTTTAAATTTACTCTAAAAATTCTGGAAAAATACCCAAAACAGCAATTTTTAGATGCTCCCCATTCCAAAACCCGACGCACAATGGGGTGGGACTTTTTACCTGTTCTTATTGGGAGGGAGGGTAATAAACAATTTGCACCAGGTTTAGCTTTTTTTTTTTTTTTTTTTTTGGATGTTTGGGTCCGACCCCTATTTTTACTGTATTGCAGGTGGTGAAATTAGCCATAAAAAACCACTTCAGTGAAGTAGATACACTTTTAAACGAGGTACACTTTACAGTATTCATTAACTTAAAAAAAAGCAGTAGGGGAGCTGAATGCTCACCCCCAGGGAGCGCCCCGAATCACATCCCTCTTAAGGCACTCAAATATAGCCTAAAGTGGCCTTTTAAATATTTCAGCTTCGAAAATTTATCGGAAGAGAACTCCCGAACCCTTCTTCTGAATTCACCACAAATATTCTAAATTTGAGTTTTAATGCTTCAGTTTCTAAATTTCTTTCTAGGAACAATAACCCCCTTACCTACATACATGACTTATGACCGCCTAAAATTTTTAATATTTTAATTTCGGAAACTTTTGAAAGAAGCTTCCTACTTCCTTCCCCCTTAAGTCATCCAAAGATAGCCCAAAACAGAGCTCTTAAAATTTCAGAAACGGAAATATTTCGGGCTGGGCGACGGAATACCCCCCCCCCTCCTCTTTGTGTTTATTAAAGGTACTGTAAGTTTGTATTTAAGATTTATTTTTCTACTGAAAGACTTCAACTTCGAAAAAGTTCCGAGAAAGACCCCCGAATTCCCTAACTCTTAACTCACTCAACAATAGCCAAAACAGCATTTCAAAATTGAGCATGGAAAAATTTTCGGGGGAGAGAGCCTCCCCCCCTCCCCGAACTCCTTCCCCTAAGTTCACTAAATTTGACTTAAATTTACGGTTTTAATAACCGAAATTTTAAGAATTTAAGTTTCTTAACTTTATTGAGAGAAAGTCTTTGAATTCCATCTTCTTAAGTCTCTCAAAGATTACTCAAAGCTGAGTTCTGAATGCTTCAGCTTTGAATTTTTTTCGGGGAAGGGGACCCCGAACCCCAAGATGGTCTACGGTCTAAAGATGGTCTACAGACTGTAGACCAAGATGGTCTACAGTCTAAAGGTTCGCTTTTACAACTCCAGTTTCGGAATTTCGCCTAAAGAGAGTCCCCCCCCCCCTCGACATTGCCAACGACAGCCTGAAAGTTTTAAGACTTCAATGACAAACACCTTTCGGGAGAGAGGATCCCAAATTCCCTTTCTCTAAAGAAAAGTGTAGCCTCAAATAGTTTTTAATACATCAGCTACAGACCATTATCAAGTTAGCCGCCAAAACTATCTCTCATCAATTCGCCAAATATTGCCTAAATTAGTATTTTAAAGACTCCAGTTTCTGATTTTTTTAAAACCTCCCCCTGCCCACTTTTACATCATTAAGGATAGTCTAAACATTTTTGACTTTTGAATTTTAAAGAGTTTGCAGAGGAAAAATCCCAAACCACTCCTAACTTCAAAAAATACTTTGAATTCAGTTTTTCGATATTTTATTGTGGAGCTCTTGAGTAGCCCACCCCCTTCTTAGAATATCCAAGATACAAACGTTTTAGGACCTCAGTATCGTGGGTTAATTTGCGGACTTTCCCTCTTTGCAAGAGCAGCGTTTTTTTTTCACAAATTCATGATGCGTTATTTTTTCTCGTTTCCTTTTCTCTACCCCCACCCCCTCCTTCCATATTTCCATTCTAGCGAGTGTTAAATTGAAAGACATTGGAATTTAGTAATTCCTCAAGTCTTAGACTATTTTACCAGCAACATGTCAAACATTCAGAAACAGTTGCCCATCGGTGTTTCAAACCAGCTTGAAATTCTCCCCCCCCCCCCCGATTCTTTTCAAAATTCCCATTTTCATTAATCGGGAGAATGTCGATGTAAATTCGTGGTTATGGAACGGTACAGTAATTAAAGCATATTTTTCAAATACTCAATTTTTCTTTTTTAAGTAAAAACTGATGGAAAGTCATCGAAGTTCTTTCCGTCCCGACCTCCGTCTCGGAAATTTTGTCCAAGACGGAAATCCGTCCTGAGACGGAAGGTCTTGCACCCATGGTGAAAACTTAGGCGCGTTCAGCATTCTTAATTTACCTGAACATTTAAAAAAGCTAGTTAGTAAGTAAAAGTTTTTGAATAACTTCGCTAATTTTACCGCTCACTTTGAAGAGACAATCAAAAATGTCAGTATTTTAACTGTCATTCGAGTCATCCTGTGTTTCATTCAATTTTCTGTCACCTCTTTTAGAGTCGTGTTGAGTATTGCAGATAGCGTGGCTAATTTATCCAACGTAATTTTTAAGATACCACCCATCACATTTATACTATCAGTTTCGCGGTGACAAAGATATTGGCAGGCACTCTACAGGTTAGGGAGCATAATTTTAGGCTTTTCAGTGCTTTTTTTCTTCGGAGAAAAATATTGGAACGGATCCGGTGCGACTTCCAACTTTCTTGAAAGGATGACACAGTTCTTGATAAAAACACAGGAGCTTTATTTACACTATGTACAGAAGAAATCGTTAACAACTGCTAAATTAATCATCAGCAATTAAGCAAATATCGCTCAACACCGTAAACTCAACGGTTACACACGTATTTACTTCCAAATACGAAAACAACACAGCGAAATGCCTCGCAATAAACAGAGCTAATACACTCTCAGTACAAATTCTCAATCGAAACTAAACTTTTTATCTCGCGGGACGCTTTTTTAAACATCGAAAAGAGATCTCTCAACTATTCCAGAAAATACTACACCGTTCCACACTTTCTTATTTCTTTTCATTCATTTTATCAATAAAAAAAAGAATGCCAACGTGAGTTGGCATTCTTTTGCATTGTTTTTCTTTGTAACATTGCCCCCTTCCCAACGACTGCACGTCCCGGGCAGTACAATCCCCAGAAAGGGTGCCAAACTTCTGGATCCTCACTACGACGTCATTCAGTCGGTTAAGGACTTTCTAGGGTCCATCCCAATGCGACTGCAATTTGGGTGAAAGACCTTTCCGTCGGATGGGATTCCATAACCAAACCTTGTCGCCTTCGTTGAATTCATGTCCAGTAGACCTTGTGTCGTATCGGGTCTTCATCTTCTTCGCCGCGATGTTGATTCGCTCTCGTGCGAAGTTATGAACGTCTTCCAACTGGGCCTGGAGATCCTGGATGTACTCCTCAGGCGATGCAGGCGCATCCGGAGGACGACCGAAGACGAGATCACAAGGTAGCCGAAGCTCTCGTCCGAAGAGCATCTGAGATGGGGCATATCCGGTAGTCTCGTGGACAGCACTGCGGTAGGCCAGCAGGAACAAAGGAACTTCTTGTCCCAATCCTGTTGATTTCTGTATACCATAAGCGAGAGATTATTCAGGATTGTGCAGTTAAATCTCTCCACCATGCCGTCCGATTGTTGGTGTAGTGGTGTTGTCCTAGTTTTCTCAATTTCGAAAATTTGACATAGGCCCTTAAACACAGCAGAGATGAAATTCCTCCCTTGATCGGAATGAATCTGCAAAGGTGTTCCATATCTCGAGATCCAATGTTGGACTAGAGTCTCTGCTACGGTGGTAGCTTCTTGATCTGGAATGGGATACGCTTCAGGCCATTTGGTGAAATAGTCGATGGAAACAAGAATGTATTTGTTCCCATCAGCAGTTCTTGGTAGAGGACCCAGGATGTCGATCCCAATTCGTTCGAAAGGAGCTTCAACGTTGTACAGATGTAGCTTCCCTCTGCTTCTTTTCTTCGGTCCTTTACGAGCAGCACAGGCGTCACAAGAATGGCACCACTTCTCCACGTCATCCTTCGCCTTGCTCCAGAAGAAGCGCTCCCGAACTTTATTGAGGGTTTTCAAGACACCAAAATGTCCTCCAGTCGCACTACTATGTATTTCTTTCAGAATATCTGGAATCCTTGATCGGGGAAGTAGTAACTGCCACCTAGATGTTTTGCCGTCGTCAGATTCCCATTTTCGGTGTAGCACGCCGTTCCGTAAATAGAGCGAGTTCCATAAAGCCCAGTATCTTTTTGTTGCAGGACTGGAGATGGAAACGTCCTGCCAGCTAGGTCGCCGACTGTCACTTTCCATGAACTCCAAAATTGGTTTTATGTCGGGGTCTTCAAGTTGATATTTTCGAACTTGGTCGTCACTCCATGGATCAGGTTCTGATGATGTTGAAGTCACTGTCACCTGATAGGCAGTAGGGCTAGTCGTTCCATACTGTTTCTCGATTCGGGAACAATAATTGCAGTTCTCAGGACAGGGTCTCCTTCATAAAGCGTCTACATTACCGTGAGACAACCCTTTTCGGTGCTTGATCTCCATGTCATATTCCTGGAGCCGCTGTATCCACCTGGCTATCTGGCCTTCTGGACACTTGAAGTTCAAAAGCCATGTTAACGAGGCATGATCTGTCCGAAGCAGAAACTTTCGGCCGTAGAGGTAATGATGGAAGTGTTCTACAGCTTTCACAATGGCCAGTAACTCCTTTCTGGTGACGCAGTAATTTCGCTCCGACTTTGATAAGCATTTGCTCCAGTAAGCAATGACATGTTCATTGTCGTCAATTTCTTGGGACAAAACAGCTCCGATGCCCTCGTGGCTCGCATCAGTGTCGAGGATGAAGGATTTTCCAGGCTGAGGATATGAGAGAATATGCGTTGATGTTAAAGCCTCCTTCAGTCGTAGAAATGCATCTTCGCATTCTTTAGACCATTCAAACTTTTTCTTGCTCTCCGTCAGCTTATGCAAAGGTCGTGCAATGTTGGAAAAACCCTTCACAAACTTCCTGTAGTACGTGCAGAGCCCCAGGAAACTTCGCAGCTGATGGATGTTTTCGGGATGACTCCAACTCTTGACCACAGATACCTTTTCTGGATCGGTTTGCACATCCTCAGAAGAAATGATGTGACCAAGGTAGTTCACTTCCCGGCGGAACAAATTACATTTGGACGGGCTTAACTTCAGATTGGCTTCCTTAAGCTTTTGCAGCACCTTCCTAAGATTTGCCAGATGTTCTTCGAAACTGCGTCCCACGATGATGATATCGTCTAAGTAGACCAGACAGGATTCGTAGGAAAGTCCTCTTAACACTGTCTCCATAAGACGCTCGAACGTAGCTGGTGCATTGCAGAGGCCGAAGGGCATCACTTTAAACTGCCATAAGCCTTGTCCAGTTGTAAACGCTGTCTTCTCTCGGTCATCAGGGTGTATCTCAACCTGCCAGTAGCCGCTTTTCAAGTCCAGGGTCGAAAACCACTTGTATCCGGAAAGAGTGTCCAAGGTGTCGTCTATCCGTGGAAGAGGGTAACTGTCTTTCTTGGTGATTTCATTCAGCCGTCGGTAATTGATACAAAATCTGGTGGAGCCATCTTTCTTTCGGACTAAGACGATGGGAGAGGCCCAAGGACTGGATGACGGTTCGATTACATCATTCTCCTTCATCTCTTTCAGGAGGGTCTCAACCTCTTCCTTCTTGGCGAACGGTAGTCGTCTTGGATGCTGTTTAATAGGGGGGTGTTCTCCAGTGTAAATCCTGTGCTGCGTTAAATTCGTACGGCCAACATCCTCCGATGTAGATGAAAACAGATGCTTGAAGTCGTCCACCAATTCTTCCGCAGCAGTTCTTTGATCTTTCGATAATGGCGCACTCCCAATTAACTTCGATGTCAAGGACTCAGAAGACACAGTCTCGGGGGAATTGATTCTTCTAATGATGCAGTTTACTGGAATACAAGTTGCTAACACTTCACCTTTCCGGATATTCCTTGGCCTTTCACTCACGTTGGCAAGTTGAGCTTATGCGTTGAGCTTTATTTACACTATGTACAGAAGAAATCGTTAACAACTACTAAATTAATCATCAGCAATTAAGCAAATATCGCTCAACACCGTAAACTCAACGGTTACACACGTATTTACTTCCAAATACGAAAACAACACAGCGGAAATGCCTCGCAATAAACAGAGCTAATACACTCTCAGTACAAATTCTCAATCGAAACTAAACTTTTTATCACGCGGGACGGGGACGCTTTTATAAACATCGAAAAGAGATCTCTCAACTATTCCAGAAAATGCTACACCGTTCCACACTTTATTTCTTTTCATTCATTTTATTAATAGAAAAAAAGAATAGGGGGGGGGGCGTATACTTCAGCCGAATGTATAGGGGCTGTATATTCATTACGGGAAACTATTTACAGGTTACGTTACTACAATAATTACTATTTACAGAATTTGTAACAATATTATGCACTTTTAGTAAGCTAAAGGTTTTGAGTGCCTTCCTTCAGCTTCCAGAAGCATTCCAACATTGCATTCAGGCTACTCCAGCGGGTTATGCAATCTGCAATACACCTTCCAAACTTTTTCTGAAGAGCAATTTTCTGGGCTTCAAATTTTAATGATACTTTTTCTGAAGAGCAATTTTCTGGGTTTCAAATTTTAATGATGAAGAGACATATCAAAGAAAACGTTTGTAATTTTGTGCGTATTTTCTGAATTGTTGAACTTATGAAAACTGAAACCTTGAATATGAATACCAATTCATCTTCAGAAAAATATTATGTTCCTAAATGGTAAATCCACCGTACACCACATGAGACAACGTTTTCTTGCTCTTCTTGCAGAAAACGAAGAAGGTGATTCAAACTTCAGATGATGCTTGTGAAAATGTTCGTTTTACGAGCGGCAAAAGTAGGAGGACATTTGAATGAAATTTTTTTGCGGGATTTTGCTCTCAATCGCTTTAAATATCATGCGAGATTCGGGATTGGAAACCCTATTCAGTTGCAAGGAAGCCCCGAAACAGGTTTGCAACATACAACGTTCTTCCATGAATAATGAACGCTTTTTTTTACAAGACTAATGTGCCAACTAGCACATTTTCTAACCGTGTGAACGAACTAAAAACACACAGATTATTCATTTTCTGAACTATATTCATTGCTTCTCCACTAAAAAAATGTTCCTGAAAACCTACATACAACGTTTTCCCCGCCACCCGTTCAATTGTTGTGCAAAGTAAAACACCATAGAACCAATTTTATGTTAATTTCTTGTTCATTGCATAAACGTTATCAAGCTGCCTGTAGTATGAACTAAATATCGAAGATTTCCAGAAACAATGTTTAAATATATTTTTTCGCTCAGTAACGGGTGTATCTCATAAGTAGGGATTGCAATACCGGACCAAAAATTCAATACCGGTATTCGGTATTTTTAAAACGTGATACCGGAATACGGTATTAATTTCGGTATTTGAAATTTCTCAAAAACTGCTTGAAAACATATTGTTTCGTTGCTACATTTCATAATTTTTTACAAAAATTGTATTTATGCAAACGTATTGTGAACAAATATAAAATGAAGGAGCAATAAAAATCAATAATAGTAAAAAACATAATGCGTCTATTGAATGGTTCTCATCCTGGAACCCATTTTAGTGCTCAACTTTCCTACAGTTTAAATATTCTTTCTGATTTGTTTAGGAGTCCTTCATTTTTAAATAATTTGGTCTCTTGTGTGTTATTTTGGATAAATCCTTTTCGTGAGTGTGTTTCTTTTGTATTGTGTATATTATTTTTACTATTATTATTATTATTATTTTGAATAAGACTTTTATTAAGTGAATTGGCTTGAATTAGCTAGTTGTAGTTCCCTTCCGAGAGACTATACTTTTCTAATATTAACATCATTTTATCTTGAGCAGGAGAGGTTTGTGTTTGCTTTTTATTACCCTTTGGTTTTAAATTTACGATAAACTTGACTAAATTTCATCTTGTTAGTTTCTCTTATTCGTTTTCGCTTTCTTTTCGAAATTCCTTACAATTGTAATTATGTAAATATCTGAAAATGTATTTCAATTGATTATGCTTCACCTCCATGCAAATTTTAAAGGTACTACATATAATTTCTAAATATTATCTTGCCAAGTAAAAAGTCAAATAGAGAGACAGAACATCAAATTAATATTGGTGACAACAAATTACCATTTGTTATACTAACAAGAAAAATGTTTTGTCAAAATTTAGTACATTTGAAGCAAATATTTAAAAAAAAAAATGTAACGTATTACTGCAATTGATGGTTGGAATAAGTTGTTCATAGGACAAAAGCATTCGAAATTACATTCGAAGGTAACTTTCACAAATGGGAAAGTGATCAGGGAAATGAAAAAAATAAAAACATGGTGCGCAAAAGCTCACGAAAATGGGATTCATCTCACCATCTAGTAATGACAATATCATTTTGCAATCTTTCCACTACTCTTGTTTATTGATATTCTACTGGTTCGTGCTTTTGCAGCCAAATTTTTGCATCGATGGATTGATTTTGGTTCTGTATCATGGAAAAAAAAATGTACATTTAAAATATAAGTAGATATTTTATAAGTTAAATTGAGAGAGAAAATTCTTTAATTGAAACTATTTACTTAAGTTCAGCTAATACCGAAAATACCGGTATTTTACCTCATCAAATACCAGTATTACGAAATTGCAAAATTGCTCGAAATACCGGTATTCGGTATACCAGTACTGCAATCACTACTCATAAGATACGTCCTTTACTGAACCAAAAGGAAAAAAACAATATTGGTTCTTGAAATCTCCAAAATTTAATTGCATCAAAGATAAGCAAAGTCCATGTTCTCCACATAGTTTATGCAATAAAGAACATTAGTTCAGATCTTAGGTAGGCTTCTATTGAAATTTTTTTCTAAATCACGTTGTACCGCTGCACCCACCAGAGGAAGACAAAACAGGGGAGAGGTTCTCCCAGAGTCGAATTTAGCTCCAAGCCACCCCTAGGCAGACTTGAAATCTACCCATCCCCTCCCGTGCATATAATAAAAAGCAAACACCTTGAATTTGAAATCGCTATCAAAGTAACTAGAAATTTAAAATAGTATTCCTAAAATTTCAAACGTTAAGCTTATGAAAAAATGATCAGGACTAATTACTATGGTCCACGGTAAGTCATTGAAAGATTTAATTATGACTATTTTGAATAAGTTTCGTTATTTATCATTTCATCATGCATAAAGCTGGATTTTTGTTCACTAGAGAACTTGAATGTTTTGTGGTTAAAATTTTTATCATAGCTGGGCAATTGCTAATGTATCACCTACTAAGTTTTCTTACTTTTTTTTAATGAATAAAAGATAGGGGCTTAGCTAAGAAGGTGGGAAAGAAGGGATCCTAGGACCAAATAATTTCCTTTTATTTCACCTAAGACTTCGATTTCGAAAAATTCCGGGACAAAGCTTCGGACCTCATCCCTTCTCAAATTTGTGATTTTGAAACTCTGATTTTCAAAACATGCACAGAGAACATCGGAACTTCACCCCTTCTCGTCATGTCATCAAAGGTGAACTACGTTTCAGGAGTTTAATTTTGAAAAGTTTCCGGGGAAGAGTCTCCGAACCCTCGTTCTTTTTAAAATTAACGAACATCATCTAAATTTGCATTTTGGAAATTTCAATACAAAATTTTTTTTTCCCGGAAGTATAATCTTAGAACAGTTTCCCCTAACATAACATCCTAAAAGCGCATTTGTAGACCACTTTCGATAAAGTTAGGGGAAGAAATGAGGGGTTTGAAACTTTGCCCCTTAATTTTTCGAAATCGAAATTCCAAAAAGGCACTTCAAGGATGGCTCACAATTGCAGTTTTAAAACTTCAACTTCGAAAAATTTACCAAGAAGGTCCTCAAAACTTGTTTTCTTCTTGATATCATCTAAATTCGCCTGAAATGGCGTTTTTGGAACTTCTATTTCGAAAATTCTGAGGCAGAGTCCACAATTCAATCCCTTAATGTAACTCATCAAAGTTGGCCTACAATTGCGTTTTTAGGAATCTCATTTCAGAAATTTTCCGGGGCAAAGTCACCGACCCCCCCCCCCCTTCATCAACATCAACGAAGATTGTCTAAAATTATGTTTTTAGAACTTTAATATCGGGAGATTTTCGCAAGAATCCCTGATTTCTTCCCCCCAAAGGTGACTTACAATCACGTGTGTGAAAACTTTCGAAAAATTTATGAATAAGTCCTCTGAATATTCCATCCTCCTAACATCACTGCAAACGTTTAAAATCACCATTTTGGAAATTTTAAAAACTCCGGAAGAGAGTTTTGAACCTCATTCTTTCACCAAACGTCATCAAAGGTATTGCATTGTTAGAAGTTCAATCTCGAAAAATTTCTGGGGATAACCCCAGAACTCCGTTGTTTTAATATCATCGAAGGTCTTTTAAAATTGGGTTTTTCGCATTTCCAATGCCAAAGTATTTGTGGAAGAGAGTCACTGACTCCTTTCCATTATGTTACAAAAAAAAAAAAAAAAAAAAAAAAAAACCCTTGCAATCGCGTTTTTAAAACTTCGAGTTTTGAAAAATTTTCGACAAAAAGCCCTGAACCTTCCTTCTTCCACATATAGTATGAAATTCTGTTTTTTAAACTAGAATTTCAGAAGAAATTTAGAAACTCTACCCAAACTTCTATCTTCTATTTCTGTAAAATATTATATTTACAATTTAACTCATATTGCTAATTCTTTTTCTCCTCGCTGTGACGGATTCTCCGGATCTCTGTAGCTAATTAACCCTTTCTAAAATAGAAGCTCGACCCCCCCTCCTCTCTTTCTCTCTCTCTCTATATATATAAATATAAATCTATATATATAAAAATCTCGTGTCACGATGTTTGTTCGGAGTAAACTCCGAAAGTACTGAACCGATTTTTATCAGATTTCATACGTATCTGTAATTTGGTCCAACTTATAGAATGGTTTTTATAATTTTTAATTGCAAATAAAATGTGTATTATACTTTAATAATGGTATTGATTGTTTGGTTAGATAAATTCTTACTAGATGGCGCTGTAAGTTGATTCATCGTCAAAAATTTTATTCTTAAGTTAATTAAAATATTCAAATGATACTATGTTACGAATATTGATGGTTATTAACAATATCGCCGCAGAAAGGAGGAGTATAGAGATCACACTTTTCAATCTAAATGTCAAATTCTACAAATCAAGTTGAAATTGATAAGCAGCGGTAGTTCCATACTCACCACTGCTTTCAAAAACGTATGAGACTCAGATATAAATGTCGAGTTTTGCAGTTCCGTGAAATCCATTAAATACTTCATCAAATACATTAGTAAAGATCCTCTTAGGTAGCATTTGAAGTAAGAGATAAAAACAAAATTGCCGGAAAAATACGATGGGCGATGAGTGGACATAAAAACAGCAACGAAGCTGTCTGACCTCCTCATATATTGAAAGAGACCCTCCTGTACTGCATTTTGCTGTACATCTTGAATATAGTCAACGAATGAGTATATTTTACCAAAGATATTTTCTACGAAGAGCAATTGAAACACCAAAAACGACTCTGATTTTTTTTTTACATTGTCTAAAACCTAATGTGTTTGGCCCAATTCTCAGATATAAAATTTTTTACCATGTTCCACGCTATTTTACATGCATTGTAAACAGAACCGAAACGTTACTGATTATTTCCGTGGAAATGTTGGATTTCAAAAGTCTTATTGGAAATTTTATTTGGAAATCAAGTATCTGCTTCAAAAAGTTTCCTGAATTGATACAAATTTCATGAATGCGGACTTCTCACTGTTGTGAAAAATATTTTTAATTTCCAGTTGAAAGATTAACTGAGCGTATTTATTAAGTGTATCGGCTACAGTTCGATAATGTTCCGTCTACATTGACTAAACTCTCAGTGAGAGTGAATGAGCTTCTGGATTCCGTAGCATTGCAGAATTCGCAGACGAATTAGACCATGATATTTGCTTGCGAGTGGCTTCTTCCTTTCGCCATGATTGCATCATTAGTGTTGGAGCTTTCTTGGAAAAGTAAAGAGGTGTCAAGCTTTCTATTCAACTCACATAATCTTTTTCTGAAGGTCCAGCGACACGTCTTGGCTTTTAGCCTGTGATAGTACTGAATTCTTCAAAGATTTCAAGATAATTTCAGGAAGATTAATGAATTTTGGTGATGAACTGACTTCATTACTGTCGTCGTGGTCCGTACAGATTGTCATAACTCCCAATGGGAGGAAGGGAGTTTCTGGATTCAGTAACTTTCCAGGAGTAACAAGCAAGTAGAATTCTTTGTGCGTACTTCAAAGTCCTTCTTAGCAGTGGCTATGTTTCTTCAGCAAGTCTTTAGGATAATTTTAGGAAGGTCTCTTACTTTTAGTGATATACTCTTTTTTATTTCTAAGATATGTTACTGGCAGAAATTGGGCGTATTCGCTGCCCATCATTTTTCAGGACGTTTCTTAATTATTTTTACTGCGTTGAATAAAATCAAAAAAATCATAGAAGCCAAGCAAACATAGAACACCAAATTCATCAATCTCAGGCATAATTAAAAATTAAAGCCAAGACATTAGGACAAAAACTCCATCCAAAACAAAACTGTGCATCCAAAATAAAGTGAATGTTGTTTTTGTATTTGCTTTCGTTAAACATTCCCGAAAAGACAGGAATATTTGCGGACCGTTATTTGTCGAGTGTTTAATACATATCACGATGCATTTCGCGAATTGTAATTATTGGTAGCACACAATCATTGAGAGTTGCATTTTCTAATGAAGGTTTTGTATAACGAGAAACAGTATTCGTCAACTGTTTAAGATAATTTTCGCGACATAATATCCAACACAATCATCATTTCTGTGGGGAAACTATATAAATTTTATGCTTGAGGATGTACTCCACTGAGTTAAACAAATACACCGATATCCAAATCTAGATTAAACACCAAAAATGTATAATGAAGCTTTAGTGTTGATTGAAGATTTTCGGTTGAAAATTCGTTCACCAATTAATTTTTTTTTTTTTTTCAGTTCAAACCCACCTAGATTATGCAACGGTACACGTTTCTTCATCAAAATTTCAACAATTTTGACGGAAAAGTTTAAAGGAGAAATTTTAGTGTTGCCACGTAAGCGATTAATAGCGTCATAATTTTCAAACACATTTGAAAGGCTTCAATTTTCGATTTGTTTAGCTTTTGAAAAGATCATAAATAGATCTCAAGATTAAACAATGTCTACTTTTGGTTTGGACTTGAAACATACATGTTTCTCTCATGGGCAACTACAGGGTGTCCTGAAAAAGACTGACTGTTTTCAAAAATTCATAACAATAAAATGGGTGATGCAAAAAACAAAACTAATTTTTGCAGAAAATTCATGTGGTGGGCCGTAAGTTTCGTCCCCCAAAGTTCCAAAATTTAGTTCAAGAATTTTCCAATAGATGGCGCAGCATATGTAAGACCGTAAATCAAAGAAAAGCAGAAAATTACATCATAGTTTTTCGAAAAATGTTTTTAATAAATAAAATTTCTCAACAATATTTTCAAAGTGCCTGTCGCGGGCTGGAACCACATGTCGCAACTGGAGGAAAAATCGGTGAATTCCAATAATTATTTTTTGACTTATAGGCTTACTATCTGCAGCGCCATCTATTGAAAAACTTTTGAACCGAACTTTGGAGCTCTGGGGGTACGAAACTTACGGCCCACCACATGAATTTTCTGAAATTTGTTTTTAATCATTAACCATTTTCCTGTTATAAATTTTTGAAAACAGTCAGTCTTTTTCAGGACACCCTGTATCTATTGCCTATCCACGAGTGGGAAAGCTATCATACCTATTCGTGTTAGTAAAAGACAGGTTAAGCAAGAATATCGTGCACAACTTAGTGTTAGATAATTTTTAGTTTTCAAAGTATAGAAATAATAGATCGAAGTCAATGTTATCTATCTCATTTATAAAATTTAATTTTTAAATGGTTTTAATTTAGTTAATGTATTTTCAGAAAACGTTATTGATTACAAACTATAAATATACTGAGTTGAACAAAATTTAGTGCACATTCTAAAAGTGTATGTTGGTTTATGTTTAATTTCTGCGTTCTGATATATTACAATCAGTTTCGATATTCACTATCACTTTCAACTTATTTTGCTTTTATTTTTGGCCGAAGTCATACTTGCAAAATTGACTAAGCGTAAGTATAGTGCTTTAACCATTGAAAATTTAGTTAGTACTTACTCTATTTAATAATTACTAAATTCAGCCTAACACGTACATTATCAATCTCATTTGTTTTAAAATTGACTAGACTATTTTAAGCTTTACTAAAAATATTAAGTAGATTCTATCGAAATATTGAGTAAAATTTTTTTTAAATCCAACAACTTCGCCACAGCAACGCGTGGCTGGGTCAGCTAGTATATATATATATATATATATATATATATATATATATATATATATATATATATATATATATATATATATATATATATATTTATTTATTTAGGTGTGTGTGTTAGAAAAAAAATCGTGAGGCTGACAAAATCGAAAAATTGTACTACGAATATACATTAATATAATTTTTAGTAAGAGGCCCAAAATCAGATTTTGCGGTGGGGCCGAAAATTTGAAGTTACGCTACTGCACCCGTTTGGCATCTTCCAGCAGTTGTTTTTGACTAATTTATTACATACCATGCTTGGAAAATAACATATTTTCATAAGAAGTATGACAGTCAATTTTATCTATTTGATAATAAGAAAATTACATCGCTATAGGACAAAAAAATAATAATTCATTTTCAAGAACAGTAAAAAAATGAAATTCAAGTAAAATGTTGCGCCCCCCCCCAAAAAAAAAAAAAAAAAAAAAAAACTAGGCAGCTGTCTACTCTGCTTATTGGAAAATTGGACCCTGTTCCTACCATTTGTACTGATTATCTCCATTTTTTAAATTTTGGCACTTACATCCCTTTGCTTCTCATTGCCTCAAATATATTTGGGGTTTTTACACGGTGTATTTGCACAGTAAGTGATATTTTTATTAAAATGAGAGTGTCCACAGCTTCGCGGGTCACTACGTGACTGTGGGAAGCAGGTTTGCCCTCTCTGAAGTAGAGTGTAGTCAGGGGTGCCCCACCCCCCTAAATATCGCGAAGACCCCCCCAATGAGAAAAATACTCCTCAAAACACACCCTAAAAATTTCAATGGCGCAGTCTGCGCCATTACCCCCCCCCCCCCCCACCTAGGTGGGCATCCCTGATGTAGTTGACAAAAGAAAGTGTAAAAAGTAAGTAGTTGAATTATTGGCAAAGCTACATGATAGAGTTAATGTTAATAAAATATGACTATGGTATAACTCTTTTGCATATTTTAAGGCTAAATTGTAAAAACCTTTTGACTCCACCTCATATTCAATAGGCTGGGAAGAATCCTTTTTGTGTCATATGTAAAAGTACAAAAAAGAAAAAAAAAAAAAACCCTTCAAGAACTAGTATAGTAAAATTTTACAAGCTTAGGTTTCTTATCTCTATAACTGATTTGTTTTACAACAAAAAGTACTTGTGCCAAGGAAATGCAAAGAGTTACTATTAGTAGCATACAAAAACTTAGTTTTAAGTGATTTCTTACAAAACGTATGGTTTAAAATTAAGAAGAATAAGACTCTATTCTGAAATAAATATAAGTCTTGTTTTAAGTTAGTAACGAACTAATAATACATCTATACATGCAATCAAAGATATATACATTAAATAATTAAAATAGTATGATAATTCTTAACAGCAAAAGATATGAGGAAGTTAACACTTTAGATTGCAGCACCACCACCACCATCAATGATTGAGACATTAAGCAACATGAAAGAGTTTAAACTTAGCAAATCTTTTGTTATTAATTGTTAAAGCAACACAAGAAGCAAAAGTGAAAAGTAACAATAAAATATTTGAGAAAACTCAGAAAATGACAAAATTTGCATCTAGAGAAAGAGAATGGAGTGAAACACTTTATAGCCCGCATATTAAGTGCCATGTGTGTTTGAAAACATTAATCTTTTCAAAGATACATTTAATGCTTTGAAGAAAAAAAAAACATGAAGATTTTAGACTTTTACAAAAAGCACAAAAGCATTTAAATATAAAACGCGACATTTTAAAAATATGAGACACATTTAAAATTATATTTAACATACCACATTATCATTGTGGATCAACTGATTCTGAAAAACTCTCAATATTTAAAAGGCTGAAGCAGAGGAGATACATTTCACTGGCAGAAGAAAAACTAATCATGTTTACTTCACCAAAAGTTGAAAATAAATCTTTAGGCAAGGAAATGTGTGTGTGGTGAAATGAATGCATCAATTCTTTTTTTATTTATGAAGAAAAAGAGTTTTACCGCTTAATACTAAAATCACAAGTTCACAAAAACAAGACACACACACACACACACACACAAAATGGAAGGAACATTCAATCAATTTTTGTAAATCAAGAAATAAAGCTGTATAATGAAATATTGTTTTTCACATCTTGAATACAATTGTCAATGCTATAATTTTAAGAAATTTTCTTTGCTATATCTCCAGTGCTGACGCAAATAATTTATCAAGGTTGTCACTACTTTTGACAAAACTCAAATAATGATGCTTTATGATATCCAAGACTGAAATCAAATCAACTTCATAGCAGCTTCATAGTTTTTGTGTACTCACCAAAGCACCATAATGAAAAACGTTGAAGTACGTAGCAATTGAAAGAGCATATTGGGACATGTTTCGACAAAAAGTATTTGCCCTCGTGCCTCCGTTATCAAAATAATAAGTACTAAAGTCTCCCCGAATTTTAAGAAAAGCGCCAAATAAGACCACATATTTCAATGTCGAGGACACGAGGGCAAATAATTTACGCGTCCACAAACATCTTTTACTATGCTCTTTTGATTGCTACTTATTTTTTTTTTTAAATAAAAGAACATTGCATGGTCTCCTGGTGAGTATGATAAAGAGCAAGGAGAAAAAAAATGCGGTTTTTTTTTTCGAAAAGTAAAAAAAAAATCGTTATTTTTTTTTTCGAAAAAGTTTTTAAAAGAAAATGGATTGAGTTTTTATTTAAAAACCGGATTTTTTATTTGTTTATTTCTTTTTTGAAAGTCTTTAAAAACTTTAGTTATTAATTAATGTACATAAACTTGAAAACTGATATTTAAAAAATTAGAAAAAAAAAACATATTTCAAGCATTACTTTAGTACAAAACTTTCATACTGAAAATGTAAAATCAATTTTGATTCAAATGCACACAATTTTAATCAAATATAATAGTAATAGCATAGCAGTACACTCTAAATGCAGAAAAAATACAGGGACATAAACAATTTGAGTTGTATTACATGACATGAAGATCAAAAATGATATTTAAATGGGGGAGTGGGGGGGGGCAAATAAATTAGAAAATTTCGAATAAAATCTTTATTTTTGAAACAAATTATAACCAGATTTTTTTCAGAAATTAAGCTTAACTATTTTTATTTCTTGAGCTAATATTGTAATATGATCCAGTCCATATCCTGCAAAATTCATTGTGTATTATTACAGTATACATTTTACAATTTGTTTTTAAAACTTCCTGCTGAGTATTATAAATATTTTCTTTTAAATATCAAGTCATATGAGGAAGTGAGAAGCAAGGGGATGTAAGTGGACATTTTCAAGTTTGGAGTAAAAGGCGTATAAAGATTACTTCTTAGGGAGGTTTCATTGAATTTTTTTTCTAAATAATGTTATACAGCAACACCCACCAAAGCTACTAGTACTATCTTTTCATCTGTCCAAGACAGAAGAGAGGTTCACCTACCATGTGTACTGGTTATCTTCAAATTTTTCATTTTGCCACTTGCATCCCTTTGCTTCTCACTACCTCATATGTGCGTTAGGGTGTGTCTTATAATGCACTTTTTAAAAAAGTTTTGAATTTCTTATGGGGCACCCCTTTAATTGCTTCCTTTTGATGAAAAAATACACACATAAAAGTTTCATAGAATTTGAACATAATTTAGGGGGTGCTACCAGTGATTAAAAGCACATTCATTGTGAAAAAATGGTGTAAAAATCAACTCCCCAATATATCTTGTCACATTTTTAATCAACATGAAATTAGATTGGTTGGGTTTAATATAACACAAATATCTATTTCATATATATATACAAGAAAACAATAAGCATTTCATGGTTGTCATTTTATGTAATAATGTCAGAAAAGCATCCGAAAGTTCGGTAATGCCATTCATATCATAGGTTTACACTTTCGGTCTTTTACATTCAGGAATATTGTAATTTTTCTCTTTGGTTACTTCCATGTGACAATACAAACTTTTCACTGATTGCTACTTACTATGTAGACTAAATAAATAAATTTAAAAAAAAATAAAAAGAGAGAGAGTTGACAAATTTTGCAGCAGTGGTAGCACCCTCTAAATATTATTCAATTTTTATTTTTCAGATATGAGATTTTTTTTTCGTCCAAAGGAACAAAATGAGAGGGTGCCTCATGAAAAAATAACACCTTTAAAAATAAGACGCACCCTAATGTGCGTGCTCCAATTTTTTTTTCTTCCCATTATCATTTTTTTTACCAGAACTGATGGTTGAAGCAATATTGATGTTTAAATAACATTTTCTGCATTTTGTATAAATATGCATGTAGCAACAAATAATCCCATTTGCCAATACTTTTCTCACACCCACCTTAAACCATTGTGCTGCTTGATTATTTTCTTTGAAGAATAAAAAAGTCCTGAATCAAGGGCAACTAGAAATGAAAAAAGTCGCGACAATCTGAAAAGCTCCTACTGATCACAGGCTACTAACTAAAAAAAAAAGACTTTTCAGGTTGAGCAAGGTATACATAATTATGTTCAAGTAAAGATAAACCCTAGGAACAAAGATTTAAAAAAAAAGTTTTACCGACAATGAAAAAGGCAGAAATAGTGAAATTTAGCCATTTCCAGACTATTTCGGGGGTTTGACTTAAAAAAAAAATGATTTAAATCAATGATTTTCTTTTAAAATCATTGACATCCCACTAAATAGCAAACATACTGTGAAAAAAACTTGTTTTGTGGAAAAGGTACACTCCAAAAAGGATTTTCCCCTACTTTTTCCAAACATTTGCAGTTTGATTTGATCCTGAAAGATGCGCATTATTTTCCATTAATTTTATGTTGTGGCTTGTGTGAAATGGGTGTCAAGTGTATGTGGCATGAGCTGTAAAAATGTCAAGTACCTGCAACGCATCAAATTCATTCATTTTATAATTAAAATTAACATGCAATCTAAAAATTCTATTGGGAGGAGAACCTTTTTTTGAATTTTTTGAGGATTAACTATGAATTAAATGCACATTATGATCAATATTAAATATTATAACCAGAAGAAAGTGGCTGATGTGTCATTCATGAGGGCATTACGGTGTGTAAAACAAACAGTACATGATCCATCATAGGTTGACCTACCCCCATCAAGTTTCCTAGTGAGTTAAAAATGTAGATGAAAATATTACAAACACGATAATAGTGATGTCCGAGCAAAGGTAGTGGATGTGGCGATTTAAAATGTAAATTATGGAGTAATTCTGCAGATTTTCAGGTATCTTTAAATTAAAGAGGAAATTTTGGAGAAATTTGCAATCTCTGCAGAATTTTGTAAAGGCTTCACATAATAATTTTCCTACAAAAGTCATTTTGAACAAAATGAGTGTCATTTGCTGGAAATTAAGATCTAGTACTAGTTAAATTTGCAGATTCTTATAAAGTTTGAAGATACCTGCAGAAAATCTACAGAATTGCTCAATTATTGAAAATTCAAATGGCAATTGGACCTGTTACTTTCACTTTTAGGTCAACAATTCTTGCAATATATTTTAATACTTTTAAATACAACTTATGAGAAAACTCGATGAGGGTATATCAACCTAAGTCGGATCTTAGACCAAAACTGGACATTTCCAGATCAATTGGCTATCTTTACTGCTTCTAGAATATAGGTAAGATTCATCAATGTGAAAAAGTTATAGTTTATTCTAATACCTTGTGCAGTTTTGATGATTTCGAGTATTAGTGAAATTAGTGCATTATTCAAGCTCAAAATTTTAGTGTTGTCTTATCACAACTATTAAAGAAACTATTGATCTTTCTTGGTTTGATGTGTGAAGCCTACACCCAGTGATCCAGTCATAAAGTAAGGATTACTAAGTGCAATTTTCTTTTACTGTAATTCATTACAGATTAAGTTCATGAGAAGCAATTATTTCTATTCTGCAAGTTATAATCATCTCTGAACGCTAGGTACTGACCTAAAATCTGCTAATGTCTAAAACCACATAGAATTTTAGCCAAACAATGAAGATAGCTTAAGATACAACTGAATGTAACTTGTTGGCAGTAATTAAGAATTAAAGCTATAACCATCACTAAAAGTAATAAACAAACCAAATCTCTAAGTCACAGAGTCTATCATGTTTTGTTTGCTAAAAGTGATGACAGATTTTAATGAAGAAGCTTCACTTGGTGTTTCATTCATCGGCCTAACAAACCTTTCTATATCCAATTTGATAATTTATTACTGCACACTGCTATGTTAAAAGGCATAAATGAAATCAATACAAAATTCAAAACATGAAACTTTTTTTTTTTTTTTTGAAGTTTGATTACATATTTTTTGTAATTAACTGTCAATCACAATATGGAATTCTAAATGTCTTTAGTATGATAGCATTTTAAAAATTATGCTTACTGCATAATTAACATAGATATAACAAATACTGATGCACTTAATGAAATCCTTGTCTTATTATGATACTGATAAAACAATAGAAAATGAAGAAAAATAATAGTAATTAAAAAAAAGAAAGAAAAAGAAAAAAGGATGGTACCACTATTTTGAATCATGTACAAGGGCAAACTTGCACTCATTAAGTTAGAATTACAATGAATGGATCAAAATATTTATTAAATATTAATAAACTCAGGATTATAAACCTTAAATGAAGAAACACTCAAGCTAATTATTTAGGATGTAAAAAATATTCTTGTGAAAACTGAAAATAGAAAAAAAAATAAATAAATTTTAACATCAAACTTTCGACTGTTAAACACTTCTTTCAACCAGAATTAATCTTTGCTCATTTTATTCTAAGTATCATTCAAATTTGCTCTCATCACTTTTGTTTTCCTAGGTTTTAATAAATACACATTTTAACTTTTGTCTCTATAACCATTATATAACCATTTTTTTGAGGTTTTGTGACTCATCCATGCTATTTTACCTGAGATAGGAATTAAAATGAGTATAGCTTTAATTTTAAATGGATCAGAATTCATATTTGCAATCATTTTTTCCCTGCAAAAGATCAAGACAGTTGTGATATTCATGAGCTGACTTAAATTTATTTACTAACTTGGAGGGAATTCATAAAAAGTATAAAATATCCATAACATTTTTTAACATATTCAAATATTACACTTGAAAAACAGTAAATATTGTAAACCTTTGCAGACACCTATTAGTAGACAATAACTTAAACAATTTTACTGTTCTGGTAACAGCCTAAGCAAATAGAAACTACATTTCATTTAGTATGGGGTACACTTCATTTAGTATTTGGTAGGCCACTGCAGGCATGTCCCTATATTCTGAACTCTTGATTGATGTTGAAATACTCTCAAGACTCTCCATTCAGGAAGAGCCTGTAAAAGTTAAAAGAGCTAGCAACTGATTTGCTCATATCAGTGAATGGAATTTTATAGTTCAGGACATGATCTAGAAATTCGTACGTAAGCATTGCTATACATTGAGAAAAATGTCACAAACATTCTGGATGGACCACAGCTTAAAAGCCTGTGAAAGTCTTAGTTTTTATGTATTTTCTACAGCTTATAAATAAAAGCTACAATAAGTATAAATTATATTGTAGAACCAAGTTTCTGACCTCTTTCAAAATAATCAACTGGAAAAAGATTTTTCAAAAGCCATCCAACAAATGAAAACATATACAAACACTTAAATATGGATGATGTTTTTGCTATTTTAGGAAAATATTAATGTCACCAATGTTTGAAATAAAGCTGTAAGCAGTTTTAGTTTGGTAAATAATCCGTTTCACTTGAAATTGATATAGCAGAGGAGCAAAACTTTAAAAAGGTTCAAAAGGATTTTTTTTTTTACACAGAAAATTCAGTAACCTAAAAACACTAATGCAATCATTCTTTTTTAACACATTCACTGCCCCCGTTGGAAGCAAAGATTAACACTGAGGTACCAAACATAAAGTAAATGAGTTCTTAACGCAATCAGTTATATAACTTTGATATAGAAAGCATAGGAATACAAATAATTCAAAGTTTTTTTTTTTTTTTTTCAAATCACCATCTCTTTAATTAAAAAAACAATTCATTTTAGCTTCAAAATTCTAAAAATTATTTTCCATTTCACACGTCTTCAAATACAAGCAAATAACTAAGTCCAAAATAAATCCTTAACTGAGATGTTAATCCTGGTACAAAGTGTACCCATGTTAGAATTGTTTTCAAAAGCAGTTATCCCCCAGGTGCACAAGGAAACTTAAAAAGTCATTGTTGAAGTGCCCTTTATTTGACATTATGTGTTAATAATATTTTGGTTCAATTTTAAAGCCTTAAATTAATTTTACATGGTACATCAAGTTACATCCAACCAGGCCCGTCATTTAGGGGGGGGTAGGGGGGGGGGCAATTGCCCCCCCCCAATTTTTTGGCTTTGAGAAATTTATGTACTCATATAAGAGTAGTTTTTTAACATAATTTACATGGAGTTTACCCCTTTTGATCCCTGGGAAAATGCGAGATGACGGGCCTGCACCCAACTTGTTTTACAATCAAGGACTTAAGACATAAGTGATTATATAGAAGATTCAGTACATTTCAGAAAGCATCGGTACAGAAAAAGGAGCATTTTGGAGCTGAAGTTTGGCAATGTCTTCATTAACTTAAGAAAAGAAAAGTACCTCAACACAAAGTTTTGTTCTAGAGGATCATCTTTTAATTTTATTTAGCCAAATCATATTTTGAAAAATGGGATGAAAAGAGAAATTATCTCCCGAAAATTATTTCCAGATAAACCATATACAGCCAGACCTCCATGCATCGAAGTAGCAAATTGCCGGGGGAAAATTCGAAATATAGAAATTTCGATGTATAGAAACAATCTTAGTTTATCATAAAAATCTCCTGAAACATTAAAATTAAAGCTAATTTTCGCGCATGAAACTCAATTTCTAATTTATACAAGCATTGGATTAAATGAAAGTTAATAATTAAAAAATTAAATGTGAAACATTTACTGATCACTGCACAGTTTCTAAAAAACCAACTGTTACGCCGCACCGTTTCGTGTTTTGAGAGAAAGTTTTCTGTAAGTTTCAATACTTTTATTACGGCTTGCCTATTTCTCATAATAGCAAGCATTCTGCTTGCGGAAATACTATATTGACCAGAAGTAACATTTTTGCGCCTTCATACATCTACTTTCTTCGGCAATTCAACTTGATCCGTAACATTAGGGGATTTTCGTTTTGACAATATAATTGAGAAAAACGTAAAAAAACAATCTACTTAACTTGAATGATTTTTCCTGTAGCCAAAAAGACTAGGAATGATAATCAACAGACAAAAGGGATAACTTGAAACTGATTTCACTGTATTACTGTTTGAAACTAAGATTTGAAATAAACTTGAGGGAATTTAAGACATCAAGAACGTAACAACCTATCTACACACCCCTCAACCCCAGATTCCTTGTAAGTTTCTTAGTAATCTTAAGCGAACATGATTTTCTCCCCTAACTTTCATTTTTTATTAAAAAAAAAAAGTCTAAAGTGGAAAAAAGAAAAAATCTACGAATGTCTCTAATATTTTTTCGATATATAGAGATTTTTTTGATACATAGAAACAATTTTCTATGAAATGGACATTGAAGTTTACAGGGATTTTGATACATAGAAAGCTTCGATATGTGGAAGTTCGATATATGGAGGTTCGACTGTATAACAATCCTTCTCCCAAATTATTAAAGCTGTTATAAAAATAAATATTTAAAAAGTCATTCAAAACAAGTAAAACCAAAGAAATGCAAATAAAGACTTTTTAATTTAATGATGCTTTATGATCACATTAAGAGTGTTCAGCCAGTTAATTCAATCCGTACGAAAATTATCTGATAAGATAATCAAATTAATAATACAATTCAAACAGCTGTTGTCATCTTCTTACAATGTGATAAATTCAGTAATAAATTTCAAAGGAACAATAAATTAAATACAGTTGCATTATAGAAAATGCTTGTTTAAAGCAATGAGAATAATGAGAAAGATTGTAAATTTTTCATCTACCACGAAAATAAATTACGATGCCTCTTTTCTAAAAATGCATCATTATTAGTGATCCAAAAGTCATGCATTTATGCCCCCCCCCCCCCAAGTTGGTTATTTTGAATTTTTCCAGGCGGGGTGGGACAAAGGGGGGCAAAGGGAGACAAACTTGATGCAAATTAGAGCATAAAATGGCAAAAAACAATTCTCACCGTTAATACATACATTTCCCAAATTGACGGGACTGACAACCCCACTTCTATGTGTTAAAACAACTTGATAGGAAAATAATAAAGCTTGGGAAACTTTCTTTTCCTTGTTAACATTACCTTGAAATCAATGTGTGGTTGCCGTGCATCTTTCTCCATTGAGCTTTTATGTATCTTGAAAGCAAGAGCTAATAAAAAAAACCCCACTACCATATTCGTTTTTCTCGACCCAATAGGCATTGACTATTTAAAACCAGGATGCAGACAAAAAGTTCTTTTTTGTTGAGTTGAAAAAATAGCAATTTTTATCTGCGTTAGGTTTTGTACATAAAAAAAAGGCATGCATCATTAAATTCCCAAAAAAAAGCAAAGCAGAAATCCTTCCCAAGTTTAAACATAAAAAGTATTTATACAAAAAGTAATGATTTATTAGCTTGTACCCCATCAAATAGTACAAAGAAACCTGTAGGTTTTTGACATAATTGTGCTAGGATATTTACTAAAACCAGGAGTTTGTGCATGGGAGGGAGGAGAATCATTGCAAATAGTATCTACATTACACTACATGGAT